>NC_051160.1:143300236-143412813 GCF_013339745.2 Dermacentor silvarum | reverse complement strand
GTGGTTGCGAGGCTAGCGGAATCACGTGACGCTCCCTCCTAGTATTTTTTTACCTCCGTGCTTCTAGGCACTGTACCACAGGCACAGGTCCGAGTGGCGAATGGAATTGTTTCGCGGGTTCACGACAGATGGCGCGACGTTCTGCGCATTAACTGCGCATGAGCTTCTCCAGCTGCGGCCGCTGCGCCGCGTCGGAAGTGGTTGCACGGTTGGGAGCCGGCCTGGCGCCTGGGCGGTGTCGCCGACGTGACGTATCCGACCTCAACCGCCGCCCGCCCGCGCGCCGAGAACGTCGGAGTAAAACAGAGCCTTAAGCATAGTAGGGTCAAAGCTGCTGGATCCGTTTATCTGAGCGGGCGTTCTCGCGGTGCAGGGCGAAGTCTCGAGCAGCGGCTGCGAAGTGGGGGAGCGTGACGTCAGCGGCCAACGCCAGCGCGCGGGACAAAGATGGCGTCGCGTGGGGTTAGAGAAACAGGAGCACATGCGCGCCTTGTGTAAAAGGATGCGTCGCGTGGGAAACAAAACATGAAGGCGCTGGCTCGCGCTCTCTACTACACCACATCGTTCTTGTAGGTGACGTCGTGAGTCTTCATACGCGGTCATTCCCATATCGTAAACAACCAGCGTAGTGCAGTGGCGCACCGACGGGGGGGTTTGGGGGTTGTAACCCCCCCCCCCCCTGAGGCGACTTAGCCCCTCCTTTTGGTCAACCCTTTTTCTTTCCTTGCGTACTGCAACTAAGATGTAAGACGCGCAATCGTCTGCACACTCGCAAAAAGCGCATTTTTGATAATTCCCGTGAAGAAATTGAAATTAGTGCTGTTTAGATAGTATTGGCAAACTGTCAACCCCCCCCCCCCCCCCCTGGCAGAGATCCTGGGTGCGCTACTGGCGTAGTGGTTGCCGCGTTGGAGCTCCAAAGCAAACGAAGGTGTCTCAGCCGAACACAAAGAATCTCCTTAAGGAAAACAAGGTGTCAACAGAACTCCAAAGACGGACCCGTGATTACGCATTTATAACGAACCTGTACCAGATCATCCCAAATTTTACTATAAGAAACAATACAGGCTAGATATACCGGGTGTTCAAAATTAAGCTTTATGGTTTTCTTAAAATTAGGCACTGGGAGGCACGTGAAGACCGCCTGTGCAAATAAGTTATGTGGCCAGGGGGACACAAAGTGAGATGATAATTATCGCTGTCAGCCGCCGAATTGACTAAAATTGAATAATTAACTTTTTATTGACTGCAGTAAGAAACACGACTGCCTTTAAGTTTTCAATACAAACGTACCCACTTACAGCAGTCGACGAAAAATAATTGTTCAATTTTAGTTAATTGGGCTCCTCACAGCGATTATCATCTCACTTTGTGCCCCCCTGGCGCCATAACTTATTTGCACAGGTGGTCTTCGCGTGCCTCCCAGCGCCTAATTTTAAGAAAAGCATAAAGCTTAGTTTTGAACACCCTGTATTATCAGGCACAGCCGCCAAGCACATGGCTGTATTGGGTAACGTCCTTTACCTATAAGCTCGGAGAAACCGATATCTGGCTTCGCTACAGGTCTTCCTCTTCTGGGGTTTTACGTGCCAAAACCAGTTCTGATTATGAGGCACGCCGTAGTGGAAGGCTCCGAATTAATTTTGACCACCTGGGGTTCCTTAACGTGCACTACAACGCAAGCACACGGGCGTTTTTGCATTTCGCCTCCATCGAAATGCCACAGCCGCGGCCGGGATTCGATCCCGCGATCTCGTGCTCAGCAGCGCAACGCCTGAGCTGACTGAGCCACCATGGTGGGCTACAGGTGTTGCTCTAGCCGTGTAAAACGCGGGTTTATCGTGAGCAGAAACAGCGAATTTCGGTAAATAAAAAAGGCTACTATTATCATCATCTCGTCATCATCATTGAGAGAAGCTGACCCCGCCTCCCCCTTCAGAAAAAACCTGGATCCGCCCCTGCTTGTGGTACACCTGATCTCACTGGTAGCTGTTGTGATAAATGGCCATCAATACTTACAAACTGCATTCTGTCGCTTAAATGCGCTACAACCCAAGAAACTTTAAATTCTGGTATACCTAGGGCGCTATAACGTAAAATGATTCCAAACTGTTTTGATTCCAATTTCTGCAATCAGCCTCCACGGTTGGTCAAACCATTTCGGGCCACTTCCCACTTCGCCTGTCACGCGACGTCACGAAAACCGCGATAGCTCCCCATCTGATATAACGTGTACACACTGATTATGCATGATTAAACCGCACAAAAGAAAATAATTATTCCTGATTCGATGTCTTTTCCACCATTAGCCCTCTGCTATTGGTACATGTTTTCTGGCTGCGCCCACTTCACCTGTCTGTCACGCGACCTCACAAAACTGCGAGACCTCACTACGTCAAAATGACGTGTACGCGAAAAAATGCATTAATATGCCGAACAAAACTGAAAATTTATCTGAATAGCCACAGACTGCCCCGTTCGAAAGGATAGAAGATGGCTGCCCGCCGATCACTCATGCCCTCGCTACTCGCACCTGCTGGTGAGCATGTATATATTTGCGCATGATGAACCTTTTTGCTGGGCAGTAAAACGTTATCGAGTCCTCTCGGCACGCACACGACATCGCTCTGCCAACTCTTCCTTGCTGAGGATCCGTTTTTAGCAGCATTCTTATCCTTCCGTTGCACGCCGCCGCGATTTTCGACCAGCCACCGCTAGCTAAGTAAGACCAAACGGACCAATCGGAAGAAGCCGGCACCACCCTCTTCATGCGGCTATCTATTTTCAACTGTGCTGACTCGGCCCCATCGAAACCCTCTCCACTAGAGCGTGGTCCTCGCCTCTTGTCAGCCAATTAGGTCAGAAAAACCGCTGAGTGTAGACAATCTTATTGGTTTCCAAAGCGAACAAAGGTGACCTCCTATAAACGAGGAGAGTGCTTGATTGGGTTGGTCAGACACGCTGCGGATCACCGCCCCATGCTTGCGTCGGTGGTTACGTAAATTGACGTCAGGACTTTGGAATCAAAACAGTTTGGAATCATTTTACGTTATAGCGCCCCTAGAGAAGGAAGCTTTAAGATTAGATTGACTAATTAATTAATTTGACTAACTAAGATTAGCTTTATAATTAGTTTTGACATACAAGATTAACTGCCTTCTTGAAATCCAAGAATATAACGTCAACCTGACCTGACTTATCCAGAACCGCGACGAAGCTTAGAGTGGGCACGCGATTGCGGCGACAACGCGTTCGTCGCTCACAAACCCGTTTCTGTTCTGCATGCAGGTTGGTAGACATCCGCCACTTTTTGCAAGCGTCGAACAATCTTTTATTGCTGCTTATTCCCGTGCCCAAGTGTGTTATTCCATTGTTTTCTTGACTGTGTACTCGTTGCGAAGAAGCTACTGGTCTATGGCGATGTCAGGTGAATCCTGGGCCTCTCAATGATCCACAGTATAGATGACAGGTTGCTGATTGCTGCAAGCAGTTCGTTAAATTCGACTCGAGACACGCTGAGGTTATGGGCGCTCTAGGTGATCTCAAACAAAAACAAGAGGCGCTCGCTCAAAACGTGTCTGGTTTAACTACCAGACTGACTAAGGTTGAACCCTTCGTTGATGATTTTAAGAACTCGCCACCTATGTCTAAAATTGATGACGCAGTTAGGGAAGCAGTCAAAATGAGAATAATGCCCTTAATTCTCGCCTTGACGATCTTGAGGATCGATCAAGAAGGGATAACCTGCTCTTTTGTGGAATCGCTGACAGTCCCACACAGACTTGGGCTATATATGATGCCCGAGTTCGGGACATACTTTCACTGCATCTCGATATTTCTATTCTGGACACGGCTATATCTCGACCGCACCGATTGGGGTCGTTTTCTGCGATTAAGACGCACCCCATAATTGTCATGTTTTCGGCATTTAAGATTAAGGAGTATCTTTTCCCAGAGGGCAAAGCTAAAAGGCTCAGGTGTATCTGTTGGTGAAGATTTCTGCAAAAGTACGAGGCAGTTGCGTAAAAAACTGATCGATTTTGGGAACGCTAGCAAACAACCTTTCACACTTCGTCACAACAAGGTTACCATTAATAAAAAACGTATGCCTACTGCGCAGCCACCGATAGCGTCTGCGAAATTTATCCGTCGCTAAATGCGCGCTTGGCCGCATCTGAGTCTACAGTCACGCAGCAGAATAATTCCACATAGCTATCTACTGTACCCAGAAAGCTGAAGACTTATGATGATGTGTGGCGTTTTATGGCGCAAGGGCCAGTTATGGCCAAAGAGCGCCATGCCATTGTTTGTGAGTGTGCAGTGGAGCGATGAATTCTGAGAAATAGATGAAGTCGTGGCTGTAAAGGGGCCTAAAAAATAATCGCTGTAAAATGCGTAAAATATACATGCACTAAAATCATGGCAATGACTAATGAGGTGTACTATGAAATGGAGAATGCATTGAGAAAGAATGACACGATATTTAAAATATTGAAGATGTAGTAATTGGAAAGAAGCACTACTGCCTAAACAGAGCCCTTGAACCACAAGGGCCTGGAGGCATGTGCTTATACAAAACTACTATCACAGCAGCATCCTCTGGAGGGAGGATGCGCTATGAATTTATTGGGCTGATAACATGTAGCACAACATCGTTCAAAAAGCCGAGGATTGCTTTGGCGTTAAAAAGTGGTTCTTCACCAATAAACATCATGGGATGAAGAGGGATATGATAGCGGTATGCTACAGGAAAATATTTTCTTCTCTCCGTTTCGGCTTCCCGACACTCCAGCAGGACGTGGAGCACGGTCAGCCTCTCACCACATCTACCACAGGTTGGTGGTTCATCACCAGTGAGCAAAAAATTGTGGGTGCCGTACGTGTGTCCTATTCTGTGACGACAGAATAGGACATCAATTCGTCGTGTTTTCGTAGCTGAGGGCCAGAAACCTAACTGTGGTTTAATCATGTGAAGTTTATTATTTGTTTCAGCGTCCCACAAGTGTTGCCAGTGGCTTCGTAGCTTCTTTCGCAAGAAAGGTTTCAAGTCTGTTGCAGGAACAGCAGTTGTAGGGTTAATAGCCTGAGATGTAACTGATGTGGCCATTTGATCTGCTCGAACATTACCCTCAATGCCTCTATGACCCGGTACCCAGCATAAAATCACATGCTGGTTAGATATATACGCTTTACACAGAATGGAATAGAGCTCATTAAGTACAGGGTTTTTGTGTTTACAGAGTGATTGCAATGCTTTCACAACACTTTGCGAGTCCGTAAATATGATAGTCTTTTGAGTTTTGATTTCATTATAAACTTTACAGTCGATAATATTGCATAGGCCTCAGCCGTAAAGATACTTGTCTCCGGGTGCAGTACACCGGTTTCCGAAAACGATGGACCGATGGCTGCATAATAAACCCCGGCATGTGACCTAGAAGCGTCCGTGTAAAACTCTGTACACGAGTACTTGGATTGAAGCTCTAGGAAATGCATTTTAATGTGCGCCTCTGGAGCGTCTTTCGTGACCTCTACGAACGATGTGTCGCACTCTATGATCTGCCACTGCCACGGCGGTAACAATTTAGCAGGAGCCATAGGACGATGTTCAAGCACTGGAACACCCATTTGCTCACTAAGATTCCTTACACGTAAAGAGAACGGTTTCCTCGCTGCAGGTCGGTTATGGAAGAGTGCAGCGGCGGTCATATCGTTTATGGTGGAATAAGAAGGATGTTCGTTGTTTGCTTGTACTGTCAGAAAATATACGAAACTGCTATATGAGCGCTGCAGATGGAGTGACCACTGGTTCGACTCTACATAGAGACTCTGGATCGGGCTTGTTCGGAAAGCACCGGTCGCGAGGCGGATACCCAAATGGTGAATGGGGTCTAGTATTTTTAATGCACTTGGCGTTGCGGAGTTATAAACTATAGCTCCGTAATCAAGGCGCGAGCGGACAAGACTGTTGTACAAGTTTAGGAGGCATTTTCGATCACTACCCCATGTTGTGTGCGAGAGAATTTTTAAAAGGTTCATAGTCTTCAGACACTTTGTCTTCAGATATTTAAGATGGGGGATGAAGGTAAGCTTAGAGTCCAGAATTATGCCCAGGAATTTATGTTCACTGCTCATGGATAGTTGCTCTCGATTGATCGTGAGATTTGGTACCGGTGTCACGCCTCTTTTGTTTGAGAAGAGTATGCATGTACTTTTCTGTGCGTTTATTTTGAACCCATTTACATCCGCCCATTTAGACAATTTGTTTAATCCAAGCTGCACCTGTCGTTCACAGATAGCGATGTTACATGATTTGAAACCTATCTGTACATCATCGACGTACACAGAATAAAACATGCTGCGTGGAATCACTGTATGCAGGGAGTTCATTTTTACAATGAAGAGTGTGCAACTTAGTACACCCCCTTGCGGCACGCCAGCCTCCTGGGTGAATGTTCTACATAAAACATTGCCCACTCTTACGCGAAACGTGCGGTTAGACAAGTAGCTTTCGACTGTATTTAACATATTTCCGCGGACCCCCATCGCAGAAAGATCTCGCAGAATTCCGAAGCGCCATGTCGTGTCGTACGCTTTCTGTAAATCTATAAATACTGAAAGTAAAAACTGTTTATGAATAAATGCATCTCTGATGTTTGATTCGAAGCGAACAAGGTGGTCTATTGTCGACCTACCTTCTCGGAAGCCACACTGGAAGGGGTCTAGTATTTTGTTATTTTCTAGGAAACTGATTAAACGCCGGTTTATCATTTTTTCATACAGCTTGCACAGGCAGCTCGTTAGTGCTATTGGCCTGTAGTTGCTTGCTAAGGACGGGTCTTTGCCTTGTTTAAGTATAGGGATGACTATGGCTTCTTTCCATGAGGACGGGATACACCCAGCCGCCCACATGGCATTAAACAGAGATAAGAGTGTTTTCAGTGTTTCAGGGTGTAGGTATCTAACCATTTCATACATGATACGATCACCACCTGGCGCCGAGTTGTTACAACAAGCGAGAGATGCTTTAAGTTCGGCTAAGTTAAATGGTTGATTGTAAGCCTCACTCGAAAAACCTTTGCGGTTAAGAGGCTGCCGCTCTTCGCGTTCTTTGAACTTCAGGAAAGTGTCTGTATAATGCGATTCACTTGATACATATTGAAAGTGTTCACCTAGACAATCCACCTGATCTTCCAGGCTATCACCTTGGCTACTTACTAAGGGTAGAGGATGTGACTCCCGGCCTATTAGTTTATTTACCCTATTCCAGACTTTTGTTTCGTCGGTGTATGAATTTATACTGGCAATGTACCTTTCCCAACTCTCTCTCTTTGCACGTCGACGCGTTCTTCTGCCCTGTGACTTTGCTTGTTTAAAATTTATCAGTTTTTCAGCTGTTGGGGAGTTGCGAAACAATCCCCAGGCTTTGTTTTGCTTTTACGTGCTTTCTGGCATTCATCATTCCACCAAGCAGGCGACGTTTATTAGCTAGTCCATTAGTTTGTTGTATGCACCTTTCAGCAGCGTGAATGATAAAACCTGTTATATACGCCACAGCATCGTCTATGTTAAAAGAGGCAATGTCATCACGGCTTAAATATGTTATTTGTCGGAAAAGTTCCCAGTTAGCCGAGTCAACCTTCCATCGCGGAACGTGTGGCGAGCATCTATCATGTTCTGTTAAGCCTAGCATAATTGGGAAGTGGTCGCTCCCAAGGGGGTTCTTGAGAACAGACCACTCCAGGTATGGCATTAGTGTACTCGATGCTATACTTAAGTCAATGGATGAATATGTGTTATGTGTAATGCTGTAATACGTAGGCTCTTTCTTGTTAAGTAATGATGCGCCTGAAGAAAACAGAAAATTTTCAATCAGGCGACCTCTCGCATCGCAACGTGAGTCTCCCCACAAAGTGTTATGTGCGTTGAAATCTCCGACAACTATGTATGGCTCCGGAAGTTCATTTATGTAGTTTTGGAATTCGGTTTTATGTAGTTGATAAATGGGAGGGATGTATATAGAGCTGACAGTGACCAGCTTGTCAAACAACACCCCTCGGACAGCAACTGCCTCTAGGGGCGTACGAAGTTTTAGTTCCCGGCAGGCAACACCTCTGTCGACTACAATAGCCACACCACCGGAAGACACGACTGTGTCATCGCGGTCCTTACGAAAAATGGCGTATTGTCGGAGAAAATCTGTTTGCGTGTGTTTGAGGTGTGTTTCTTGGACACACAGCACCTTTGGATTATACTTATGTAGGAGTTCTTTGATGTCATCGAGATTGTGGAGGAGTCCTCGGACATTCCACTGTAATATTTGTGTATCCATGTTGAATGTGGGTTTTGTGCTGTGTGTTAAGAAAGAGGAATTACTTCACAGAGCCCTTTCCGGGCGCCGTGATGCGGTGTTTTTCTTGTTTGGAGCGATCGCGAGACTCTCGCGGCCCCTTAGGCGCAAGTGGCGCCGTCTGGCTGGTTGTTGTGTCCATAGCCTCTTGCGAGGCGCTGGACACGCGCTCTTGCGAGCGGTTGGTTTGACGAGAAGGCCTCGCCTCGAGAGACGAGGCCCTCGAGGCCACCAGCCCGGAGGTCGATGGCCCCTTCTTGTGAGTTGGCAGAGCAGCGCTAGCTGCACCTGCCGAGGGGGCGGATTGCGTCGCCGCCGGGCCACTGCGCGTGTGCCAGACAGCCGCCGGGGGCCGATGTGGCGCTGCCCCCTGACGGGCCACTTCGGCAAAGCTGGTTTTTGGCAGGTATGACACCCGCCTGCTTGCCTCCTTGAATGAGATATTTTCTTTTACTTTGATTGTCACAATTTCTTTTTCTTTCTTCCAAGACGGGCACGACCGCGAGTATGCGGCATGCTCGCCATCACAGTTGACACAGTGTGGAGTGTTTTCGCACGTTTCAGAGGCATGGTCACCGGAACAACATTTAGCACATGTTTGTCGGCCTCGGCAGTTCTGTGAACTGTGGCCGAACCGCTGGCATTTGAAACATCGTAGAGGGTTTGGCACGTATGGCCTGACACGAAGCTTGATGTATCCGGCCTCGATGGTTTCGGGCAGAACACTTGAGTTAAAAGTTAGTATCAGGTGCTTAGTCTGGATTTCCTTGCCGTCGCGCCTCATCTTGATCCGTTTAACATTGATTACATTCTGCTCACTGAAGCCCTCTAGGAGCTCAGCTTCGCTCAGCTGCAACAGGTCATCATCTGATACAACGCCACGGGTGGTATTCATGGTACGGTGCGGGGTTACTGTTACTTGAGCTTCTCCAAATGCCACTAGGTTGGGTAGTTTCTCATATTGTTTCAGATCACGGAGCTCCAAGAGGAGATCCCCGCTTGCCATCCTGGATGCTTTATAGCCTGGTCCAAAAATATCAATCAGAGTCTTTGACACAAGGAAAGGTGAGATTGTTCGTACTGATTTGTCTGTTTTTTCTGAGTGGATCACGTGAAATCGGGGGAAATTCTGTGTTTGGCGTCTAAAAAACTGGAAAACATCTTCGGTGCGCCCTCGTTTCAGACGGCGATCAGTGAGTGGGGGGAAAGAACTTTCCATAAGTATAGGTGAGTTTTCGGCAGCCGCGCCAGCCACCCACCATGGAGCCCAACTAGGGGACGCTGCAATACCTGGAAGAGATAGGCACTGCAAACGCCAGGCTGTACGCCACTACTATAACCAAATATGGGATATCGATGATTGTTGGAGTTTAGTGGCGCAAGGGCCAGGTATGGCCAAAGAGCGCCATGACAGTATTAGTTCGTATCAAGACGATGGTAATGGCTTGTTAGTGGTAGATGAATAGGGAATTATATGAACATTAGATGTGGCATGGCTGTAAAGGGGCCTAAAATCAGTCGCTGTAAAGTGCGTAAAATCTATAAGTAATAAGATTATGGTAATGAGTGATTATGAGTACTATGGACATGAACAATGCATTGCGAAAGAATGATACGAGTTACAAAAAATTTAAGATACAAGAATTGGCCAGAAGCACAAGTGCCTAAACAGAGCCCTTGAAAAACAAGGGCCTGGAGGCATGTGCAGTTAAAAAACTATAGCAGCAACATCCTCTAGAGAGAGGATGCACTACGAACTTATTGGGCTAATAACATGTAACACAACATCTTTCAAGAAAGCAAGGACTGCGTTGGTGCTAAAAAGTGGTTCTTTACCGAGAAACATTGCGGGATGCAGAGGGACACAATAGCGATATGCGAGAGGAAAATGTTTCTTTCTTTCTCTTTCGGCTTCCTGACACTCCAAGAGGACGTGGAGGACGGTGAGCCTGTCGCCACATCTACCACATGTTGGAGGATCATTTCCATTCAATAGAAAATTGTGAGTACCATATGTGTGTCCTATTCTGAGACGACAGAATAGGACATCAGTTCGTCGTGTTTTAGTTGTACAGGGCCAGAAACGTAACTGTGGCTTAATCAAGTGGAGCTTATTAGTTGTTTCAGCGTCCCACAGACGCTGCCAGTGGCCTCGCAGTTTCCTTCGCAAAAAAGGCTTCAGATCTGTGGAGGAAATAGCAGCGGTAGGATTAATAGCTTGCGATGTAGTTGATGTGGCCAACTGGTCTGCTAGCACATTGCCCTCGATGCCTCTATGGCCAGGCACCCAGCATATTATTACATGTCTACGAGATTGGTAAATGTTACACAAGAGTGAGTAAAGCTCGATAACAACAGGATTCTTATGCTTTTGTAAAGATGTTAGCGCTTTTACAAGACTCAACGAGTCTGTGAATATTATTGCCTTTTGTAGTTTCAATTTCTCTATATGCTTCACCGCAGACAGTACTGCATAGGCGTCTGCGGTGAAAATGCTTGTTAGGGGGTTTAATACGTCGGATTTTGAAAAAGAGGGGCCAACCGCGGCGTAAGATACGCCAGCATGGGACTTGGATGCGTCGGTATAGAATTCCGAGCACGAGTACTTCGATTGAAGTTCGCGGAAATGCATTGCAATTTCGAGGTCGGGAGCATGCTTTGTAACCTCTACAAAGGATAGATCACATTCTATCACCTGCCACTCCCAGGGCGGTGACAGCTTAGCTCGAGGCATTAGGCGATGTTCTAGAAGTGGGACATCCATCTCTTCGCTAAGTTCTCTTACACGCAGTGAGAAAGGACCGCCTCATAGAGGGTCGATTATAGAAAAGCGTTGAACACTTCAAATCATTAAGGGTTGTAAAACAAGGATGTTCCCGATCGGAGTGCACTTTGAGAAAATAGGCGAAGCTGATGTATGTTCTCTGGAGGTGGAGTAGCCACTCATTCGATTCCACGTATAAACTTTCGACGGGGCTTGTTCAGAATGCGCCAGTGGCCAGGCGGATACCTAGATGGTGGACAGGATCTAGCATTTTTAGCGCGCTAGGGGCGGCAGAGTGATATACAACGGCACCATAGTCCAATCGTGACCGAATGAGGCTCTTGTGAAGATTCATTAAACACTTCCTGTCGGTGCCCCAGGATGTGTGAGATAAAATTTTCAGTAAGTTCATTGTTCTTAGGCATTTCGCCTTGAGATGTTTTATGTGGTTGATGAAAGTAAGCTTACAGTCAAGTATGATGCCTAAAAATTTGTGATCTTTGTTTATAGGTATTTGTTGTCCATACATTTCGATAGTGGGATCTGCAACGAGACCTTTCTTCCTGGTGAAAAGAACACAAGAACTTTTGTGGGGGTTTATTTTGAACCCGTTTTCGTCTGCCCACTTTGACACTTTGTTCAACCCCTGCTGTACCTGTCTCTCGCACACTGCGAGGTTACAGGACTTGAATCCTATTTGTATATCGTCCACATAGATGGAATAAAAAATAGCGGGTGGTAACGAAGCACGAAGCGTGTTCATTTTAACGATAAAGAGTGTGCAGCTGAGCACGCCTCCCTGGGGTACACCAGTTTCCTGCACAAAAGGTCGTGATAGAACATTGCCAACTCGAACACGGAATGTGCGATTCAGCAGATAACTTTCAATCATATTTAACATATTACCACGTATACCAAAGTGGGAGAGGTCTCTCAGTATTCCAAACCGCCATGTGGTGTCATAGGCCTTTTCGATGTCTAGGAATACAGACAGAAAGAACTGTTTGTGAACAAAAGCTTCGCGTATCTGCGCCTCGATACGTATCAAATGGTCAGTGGTGGACCGACCCTCGCGAAAGCCGCACTGGTATGGGTCAAGCAGTTTGTTTGATTCAAGGAAATGTAATAGGCGACGGTTTATCATTTTTTCGAAGACTTTGCAGAGACAGCTTGTTAGCGCTATCGGCCGATAACTCGACACAGACGATGGATCCTTCCCCTGCTTCAGGATAGGGATCACTATGGCCTCTTTCCAGGAAGAGGGGATCTCGCCGGAAATGCATATAGAGTTATACAGACAGAGAAGGGTTTTCTTCGTTTCAGAGGGCAGGTTCTTCAACATTTCATATAATATGCGGTCAGGGCCTGGGGCAGATTGGTTGCAACAGGCGAGTGATGCCTGAAGCTCTGCTAAAGAGAAAGGCAATCTATAAGGCTCGTTCCCGGTGCTCTTTCGGTCTAGTTTTTGTTTTTCTATTGCTGCTTTGTGTTTTGTAAATTCTGGGGAATAGTGCAATGAACTGGACACATGTTCAAAGTGTGCACCCAGGTGGTTTGCTTGGTCTTCCAAGCTGTCGCCTTGTGTGTTTACCAAAGGGAGTGAATATGTTTGTCGTCCTCTCACCTTGTTAACCCTGTTCCAGACTTTGGCCTGATCTGTATACGAGTGTATACCTGATAAAAACTTCTGCCAGCTCTCTCTTCTGGCCTGTCGGCGCGTTCTCCTGCCTTCGGACTTTACCTTCTTAAAATTGATAAGATTCTCCGCAGTAGGAGAATCGCGTAGCAACCCCCACGCTTTGTTCTGTTTTCTACGAACGTTCCTACATTCGTCGTTCCACCATGGGACACGGCGTTTGCATGCCGCACCACTTATTTCGGATATGCATTTAGAAGCGGCATCAATTATGAAGGAAGTAAAATATTCCACAGCAGCATCAGTTCCTAACGAAGACATGTTGGCCCAGGAGATGCTACTAGTAAGATTTCGAAATTTCTCCCAATCGGCTGTGTCAATCTTCCATCGAGGGGCTTGTGGTGACGGCTCAGTTTTGGTTGTTCGCAGTAGTATTGGGAAGTGATCCCTCCCGTACGGATTTTTGGTAACTTCCCATTTAAGTTCAGATAATAGAGACGGGGAAGCTATGCTAAGATCAATAGAATAAAAGGTTCTGTTTGCGAGACAGTAAAATGTAGGTTCCCTCTTGTTCAGGAGACACGCGCCAGAGGAGAAAAGGAATTGTTCAACAAGACGACCTCGCGCATCGATACGAGAGTCGCCCCACAGACTACTGTGCGCATTGAAATCGCCAAGAACAAGATAGGGTTCTGGCAATTCATCTATAAGGGACTGAAATTCATGTTTATGTAAGTGGTAATGGGGGGGTATGTAAAGTGAGCAGATGGTGATGAGCTTGTTTAGAAGAACAAGTCGAACTGCCACTGCTTCAAGGGGCGTTTGTAGCTGCAAACGTTGACATGCTATGCTTTTGTGAATTACAATGGCAACACCGCCTGATGATGCGAGAGCATCATCGCGATCTTTACGAAACGTAACATACTGTCGGAGAAAATTTGTATGTTTCGATTTTAAGTGCGTTTCCTGTACACTACAGCACTTTTGGATTGTGTTGGTAAATAAGTTCTTGGACATCGTCGAGGTTCCTAAGAAGGCCTCTGACGTTCCATTGAATGATTTGTGTATCCATAATTAAAGTAAATTGGTGCTGTGTGTACTAAAAAAGGAAATGTTGCTTTAGATTACAGAGCCCTTTCCAGGCCCTGTAACGTGGGATTTGTCCTTTCTGAAGCGGTCGAGGGAACCTCGCCGCTCCTTAGGCGCTTGGTGCGCCGTCGGGATGGGTGTGGTGTCCATTGCTTCTTCTGAAGCGCCGGACACGCGCTCTTGCGAGCGAGAAGTTTCGCGGGAAAGTCTCCCCGCGAAGGACGAGGCATTCGCGCCCACCAGCCCTGAGGTCGATGGGGCTGCCTTTGGGCCTGAGCTGCGCCGGCTGTTGCTAGCGCCAGCAGGGGCCGGTGAGGGTGAGGCAGCCTTGACTGCACCCACCGTGGGAGCTGCTGGCGGGCCTGCGGGTTCGCTATGCGAAGCGCAGGCTGCCACTGAGGACTGTTGTTGTGCCGGCAACCCTAGGGTAACCGGGCCTGTTTGCTGGTTGGGTGGAGTAGGCTTAGCGCCTTCCACCCTGGGGGCAGGAGCCACAAGCGACAGCTCGCTGCGTGCGGGCTGTGTAGGTGGCATTAGCCGCTGCGACGCTGCCCCTTTACGCGCCACATCAGCATAAGTAGTCGTGTGGAATGGTGAGCACCTTTTGCGTGCTTCCCTGAATGATATGTTTTCACGGACTTTCAGTGTTATAATTTCCTTCTCTTTTTTCCAACTTGGACAAGACCGGGAGTACGCTGGATGCTCACCATCGCAATTAACGCAGTGAGGTGTGGCCTCGCAATTGTCTGAGGCATGACCTTGTACTCCACACTTAGCACAGGTGAGTCGACCACGGCAGTTCTGTGAACCATGGCCGAATCGTTGACATTGGTAGCATCGCCTAGGATTGGGTATGTAAGGTCTTACAGCTATCTTTGTGTAGCCTGTTTCAATGGTTTGTGGCAATTCGCTCAATTCGAAGGTGAGTATGAGGTGTTTCGTGGGAATGTCTTTGTTGTCCCGCCTCATAACAATGCGCTGCACATTTGTGACGTTTTGCTCCTTCCATCCTTCCAACAGTTCAGTTTCAGATATGTCGATGAGGTCTGCTTCTGATACTACCCCCCGTACTGTGTTCATGGACCGATGCGGTGAAACGGTAACTGGGACATCACCAAAAGTAACAAGTTTGCCGAGTCTATTGTATTGTTCTTTGTCACGTAGTTCAAGAAGAAGGTCCCCGCTTGGCATTTTGGTGACCTTGTAGCCAGGGCCTAGCGTGTTGGTCAAGCTTTTTGCAACTACAAATGGGGATATGGTTCTTGCTAGTTTTTCGGTTCTTTGACTATGTACTACTTGGAATCGGGGGAAAATTTCTTTTGGTCTGGTGAACAAGTTCAGAATATTATCGGTGCGTCCCCTCTTCTGAGGGAGACGATCAAGAAGTCGGAGAAAAGCGGGTGTTCCCATAGCAGTTTGGTGTATTTCGGCAGCAATGGCAGCCACCCACCACGGAGTCCAACAAGGGGACGCTGCAGCACCTAACGTGTAAGGCTGCAGGCGCCAGCCGTACATTGCCGCTATAACCTTATATATAAACCCAAGGGAGGGCACCTACACAAGGTTAACCCAAGCCGCCTATGGAAATTGAGGAAGTAACAGAAGAGAAGAGATGACAGGACAGTGAAGACAGAAAAATAGAGCAGAGAAAGATCGGAGAGGGGGACAGGAAAAGGCGACCACCGATTTCCCCCGGGTGGGTCAGTCCGGGGGTGCCGTCTACGTGAAGCGGAGGCCAAAGAGGCGTGTTGCCTCCGCCGAGGGGCCATAAAGGTCCGAACACCCGGCATCGGCTCAACCCCCAGGATCCTCTTTTCCCCGGACACGGCTAAGCCGCGCACGGCTACACGCGGGAGGGGCCAACCCCCATGTGCTCGGGTCCGTGGTGTCGCAACACACCAAACGCCTGCTGACGCAGATGCCCCTGCGGGACAAATATGGGATATCCTAGGTTGGCTACCCACACAAGGTTAACCCTAGCTGCCTGGGAAAACGGAACTAAAAGGAAGTGAAAAGAAGACAGGATAGATTGAAAGTGAGAGAGAAAGACGAAGATTTAAGAGGAGGATAGGAAAAGGCAACTGCCGATTTCCCCTGGGTGGGTCAGCCCAGGGGTGCCGTCTATGTGAAGCAGAGGCCGAAGAGGTGTGTTGCCTCCGCCGGGGGGCCTTAAAGGTCCAAACACCCGGCCTCGGCTCAACCCCCAGGATCCCCCTTTCCCCAGACACGGCTAAGCCGCGCACGCCTACACGCGGGAGGGTCCAACCCCCATGTGCTCGGGTCCGTGGTGTCGCAACACACCAAACGTCTGCTTGCGCAGACGCCCCTGCGGGGTAAGAAAAGGTCAAAAATTATAGTATATTAGAACAGAGCTGATGGTTTCTTCAATAACTTCCGAGTTTGAGTCTTTCATTGGAAACTACCTCGTGAATCTTTCACAGCGAACTGTAGATGAAAGCTGGTTTCTGTATAAAACGAACTTTTATTTTTAATTGAACGCTACGTGCCTAAAAGAAGGGTCCCCTCTAATCCCCGTTCACCGTGGTTTAACAATTCGCTAAAGCGCCTGCGCAACAAAAAAGCGGGTGTTTCGCCCCGCCAAAGTTACAAATCATCCTGATCACTGGTCTCATTATCGCCACATTGCCGATGAATTTCGTTCGGAATTAGCTAATGCCAAACAAACTTTTCTGAGCAGTATTCCTCCATAATTTCTGGTATCAAACTCACGGAAGTTTTGGTCTGTTATCACAGGTACTAAAAAGAATGCCCTGCAGTTAGTGCGGTCTGATGTGCCTGTTTTGCCCCACGAGTGCTGCGATATCTTGAATGATACCTTGTCTTGATTTTTTCAGCAGTCGCTTGCAACAGCTGTGCCTCTTTTATCAGATGCAAGTTTTCCGCCTATGGATTCTATCTATTTTGACTGGATCGCCGTTGGCAAACTGATCAGCAATCTAAAAATTTCTTCGTCCTGTGGCCCTGACTCCATTAACTCAAAAATGCTAAAATGCACTGAATTGTTTTCATCCATTATTTTACCAAAGATTGTTGACCAGTCCTTGCAGCTTGTTGCCCTGCCCAAATACTGGAAGGTGGGAAAGGTGGTTCCGGTTCATAAATCAGGTGACATTCATTCCGCTAATAATTACCGACCAATTTCATTAACATGCATTCCAAGCAAAGTGTTAGAGCATATAATTTATTCACATCTTATTAGTTTTCTCGAGACCAACTCTTTCTTTAACAATGCACAGCACGGCTTTCGAAAATTCTTCTCCTGTGATACGCAACTGCTTTCTTTTACGAACGACTTGTTTAATAATACGGACCAGAAATTCAACAGCGACTGTATATTTCTAGATTTCTCATGAGCTTTCGATTCTGTTTCTCACGATTTACTGATTTTCAAACTTTCCCTTCTTAATATTTACCCCAAAGTATTTGCATGGCTAAAGGATTTCCTCTCTAACAGGAACCAGTATGTCACCGCTAACGAATTTACATCCAGACCTTGTTCCGTAACATCCGGTGTACCACAAGGATCGGTACTCGGTCCCGTGCTTTTTCTCATCTACATTAATGACCTTCCTGACTGTATCTCTAATTCAACCATTAGGCTGTTCGCGGACGATTGTGTCATCTATTGCAAGACAACTAACCTTAGTGATTCTCGTAAGCTACAGGACGACCTGGATAGTGTATCCAACTGGTGCATCAAATGGCGAATGCAGCTTATCATAACTAAATGCAAAAGTAGGCGCGTCTCCTCTAGCTTTACCCCCTCTGATATATATTCCCATACTCTATTAATGGCACTGCCCTGTCGGTTGTTACCTCATAAGTATCTTGGCCTATATATCACTAACAGCCTTTCATGGAACATGCATGTTGAATATGCCACTAACAATGCTAACCGAACCTTAGGCTATCTGAGACGAAACTTTGCATCATCACCCGTCTCACTAAAGCTTACTCTATATAAAACTCTCGTTCGTCCGAAATTAGAATATGCTTGTGGCATATGGGACCCTGCTCACACCATCTCGTCATTTCCCTTGAAAGCATTCAGAACCGCGCCGCCCCTTTTATTCTCACAAATTATTAACGTCATTCTAGCGTCACGTCCATGAAAAGAACACTACATCTGCCTGACCTCTCATTATGTCGCAAGTATTCTCGTCTCTGTCTTTTTCATAGAATATATTACCTTAACCCTTCCCTTAAAGAAAACCTTTTCACCACACCCAGTTACATATCATCTCGTATCGACCATCAACACAAAATTGAAGTGCCATCTTGTCGAACTAATTTGTACCATTCTTCCTTCTTTCCAAGAACCGCCAATGAATGGAACCGCCTTGCCGCCTCTACAGTCTCCATTTATGACGCCACTAACTTCAAGATTGCCGTTCAAAGTGCATTGTAGTTTAATTTTTCTGTTCTTGTTCTGTACTGCAAATATTGTATATTTTCACCACTCCTTTCTGTTGTGCCTACTAGGTCTTGAAAGTATGTATAATAATTTAATAAATAAACAGCTGTTGTCAACTGGATGACTGCAGAGAGCCCCTTTCTAAAACCATGTTGAAACGGGGTTATAAAGTTTGTGTAATTCACAATGACATCCTCCAGAATTTTACATCATGACGACGTTAATGAGATTGGTTGATAGTTTGTTAATAGCATGCTGTCTCTTTTTTTTGAAGACAGGAATGATTCGAGCAGTTCTCCAGTCAGCAGGATTGTTAACTGATAACAGGGAAGCACGAAAAATGTCAAGAAATTTAGCAAGTATCTCGGCATACCGGCGCAGAAAGGAGTTCATTGTCAGATTGATTGATGTGTGACGTTTAATGGCGCAAGGGCCAGCTATGGCCAAAGAGCACCATGACATATCGTAATGACTTGTTTATGTATTATGTATGAAGTGTGTAAATACAGTTGTAAATGTCGATGAAATGTCGGCTGTAAAGTGGCATAACAACGGGTCGCTGTAAGCTGCGTAAGATATAATGGCAATGACTCGTGCCAAAAAAAAGGAGCATAAAAGTTTCAGTATGAAAAGGTGACATAATATGATGCTTACAAGTACTACTGCCTCCACAGGGCTCTTGAAATGGAGCTGAGGGACACGTTCTATCAAAACTCATGTCCCTGCAGCTACAGCCTCGAAGGCGAGGTTATGCTACACATGACCCGGCCAAATTACTTCTAACATGTTAACTTAATCTAAAAATCTAAAAACGGTTTTCAAGTAAAAAGCGGTTCGTTACTAGAAAAAATGCTGGATGGAGTGGGATATGCTGACGATACGCAGAACGGAAGAAGTTTTTATGCTCAGTTTCTAATGCTCTGCACTGGACGAGAACATGGAGCACTGTAAGGCTGTCACCACACCTTCGACATGACGGAGGATCATTTCCAGTCAATAGGTAAGAGTGGTGCCGAAGGTATTCCTGTTCTTAATCGGCAGAGGAGCACTTCTTTGTATCGTGCTGTTTTCTCTGATATCCAGTAGCCCAATTTAGGTTTGATCAGGTGTAGCTTATTGGATACCTGGGTGTCCCACTGTTTCTGCCAGTGCTTTTCAGCCTATGCCGTAAGTATGGTTTAAAGTCTGTGGCTGGGATGGGTACGTTTATGTCAGTGTCGCTAAATACTACTGAGGTAGCGCTTTCGTCAGCAGCTTCGTTGCCTTTAATGCCACTGTGTCCAGGTACCCAGCATAAGACGATGACGATTGCCCATATAAGCTGAGCATAGCAGAACATATAGTTCGTTAAAGACAGTGGTTTTATGTTTTCGTAAGCTCATTATGGCTCGGACAACACTCAATGAGTCCGTCAACACATAGCGCTAGTGAGATTGGTTCGCTTAATGTGAACTGCAGAAAGGATCGCATATGCTTCCGCCGTAAAAATACTTGTATGTGGATTAAAATGGATTCAATGTACCGGATATTAAAAATGATGGTCCCAGTGCTGCGTAAGCAACACCAGCAGGAGACTTCGAAGCGTGTATAAAATTCAGCACAAGAATACTTATCCTGAAGTTCAAGAAAATGCGAGTGTATGTGTGCTTCAGGTGCTCGTTTTGATATTTCTATGAAAGATATGTCACACTGAATAGTCTGCCACTCCCAAGGCGGTGGAAGCCGAGTAGGAGCCATTAGGACATTCTCTAGAAGAGGGACGTTTGTTTCTTCGGACAATGCTTCCAACCGGAGGGTCAAAGGAGGCCTAGTGGCTGGGCGGTTATGGAAAAGCCTGGCCGTTGACAAATTGCGAGCAATTGAATGGCACGGATGATATATATCTGATTTCACCTTCAAGGTGTAGGAGAAGCTTAAATACGTCCTTTGGAAGTGTAGAGACCATTCATTACATTCGACGTACATGCTTTGTACAGGACTTGTCCTGAAGGCGCCTGTAGCAAGGCGGATACCCAAGTGGTGGATAGTATCTAACATTTTCAAAGCACTAGGTGTAGCAGAATTATAGACTATGGTTTCGTAGTCTAGACGAGATATTAAACTTTTATACAAGCTTATTAGGCATCTCCTGTCGCTTCCCCAGGATGTGCTTGACAAGAGCTTCAACAGGTTCATAGTCTTGAGGCACTTTGCTCTAAGGTACTTCAGATGAGAGATAAAAGTTAGTTTAGTATCTAAGATAATACCTAAGAATTATGTTCGGAGCTTACAGATAGTCGTTCTCCCATGTAGGTCTATAGCGGAGTCTGGTAGTACACCTCTTTTGTTGGAGAAGAGGACGCATGTACTATTTTGGGGATTTAGTTTGAAACCATTCTCGTCCGCCCACTTAGACTATTTATTTAAACCAAGCTGTACTTGTCGCTCGCAGATACTAGGATTACATGATTTATAACTCATCTGGATGTCATCCACGTATACAGAATACAACATTGTACGTGGCATGACCGTTTGGAGCGAGTTCATTTTGACGATAAAGTACAGCTCAGCACACCACCTTGTGGCACACCAGCCTCCTGTGCAAATTGTCGAGACAGGACATCACCAACTCTAACACGGAACGTGCGATAAGAGAGGTGCTCTGTATCACATTTAGTAAGTTGCCTCGCACTCCCCTTCCAGCCAGATCACGGAGAATTCCAAAACGCAATGTTGTATCTTATGCCTTCTCCATGTCTAAAATAACTGGTAAGAAAAACTGTTTGTGTACAAAGGCATCACGGATATTTGTCTCGATGCGGACAAGGTGATCTGTTGTGGATTTACCTTCCCTGTAACCACACTGTAAGGGATCGAGTATTTTGTTGCTCTCAAGAAAATGAATGAGGCGGCGGTTAATCATTTTCTCGAACAGTTTGCATATACAACTTGTCAGAGCTATAGGCCTATAGCTACTGGCCGAGGAAGGGTTCTTGCCCTCTTTGAGAATAGGGATTACGATGGCTTCTTTCCCGGCGGACGGAATGTAGCCAGCAGAGAATATGGACTTAAAGAGTGAGAGCAGTGTTCTGTGGGTTTCAGGGTGTAAATGTTTGACCATTTCATATAGTATTCCGTCACTTCCTGGAGCAGACTTGTTACAACAATTCAGTGAAGCCTGAAACTCCGCCATGCTAAATGGTTGATTGTAGGCTTCATTGAATGTGCCTTTTCGACCCAGATGTTGTCGCTCTGCTTGTCGCTGGTATCTTAGAAATGTATCTGTGTAATGGGATGCACTTAAAATGTGCTCTAAATGTGCTCCTAGACAATCAGCCGGGTCCTCAAGTGTGTCTCCTTGTGTGTTAACTAGAGGTAGTGGATGGGTTTCGCGGCCTTTTGTTTTCTTAACTCTGTTCCAGACACTTCTTTCGTCTGTATAAGCATTAATGCTGGAGATGTATTTTTTCCCGCTTTCCCTTTCGGCACGGCGGCGCGTTCTTCTACCTTCCGACTTTATTTTTTTGAAGATATGAGGTGTTCTGTAGTCGGATAGTCACGGAGGTTATTCCAAGCCTTATTTGTTTCTTTCGCACTTCCCTACATTTACCTTTCCACCAGGGAACACGTCGTTTAGAAGGCAAACCATTTGTTTGCGGGATACATATTAACGCTGCATCCACAATCATCATCATCATCAGCCAATATTTATGTCCACTGCAGGACGAAGGCCTCTCCCTGCGATCTCCAATTACCCCTGTCTTGCGCTAGCGTATTCCAACTTGCGCCTGCGAATTTCCTAACCTCATCCCACCTGACTTTCTGCCGTCCTCGACTGCGCTTCCCTTCTCTTGGTATCCATTCTGTAACCCTAATGGTCCACCGGTTATCCATCCTACGCATTACATGGCTTGCCCAGCTCCATTTATTCCGCTTAATGTCAACTAGAATATCGTCTACCCCCGTTTGTTCTCTGATCCACACCGCTCTCTTCCTGTCTCTTAACGTTACTGCTAAGATTTTTCGTTCCATCGCTCTTTGTGCGGTCCTTAACTTGTTCTCGAGCTTCTTTGTTAACCTCCAAGTTTCTGCCCCATATGTTAGCACCGGTAGAATGCAATGATTGTACACTTTTCTTTTCAACGACAGTGGTAAGCTCCCAGTCAGGATTTGGCAATGCCTGCCGTATGGACTCCAACCCAATTTTATTCTTCTGTAAATTTCTTTCTCATGATCAGGGTCCCCTGTGAGTAATTGACCTAGATAAACATATTTCTTTACAGACTCTAGAGGCTGACTGGCGATCCTGAATTCTTGTTCCCTTGCCTTGATTGAACATTATCTTTGTCTTCTGCATATTCATCTTCAACCCAATTCTTGCAATTTCTCGATGAAGGTCCTCAATCAATCCACAATAAATGCTGTTAAATATGAAACTGCATCGTCGACACTGAGCATACGAATGTACGGTCGTACACGGCGCTTACAATATCCGGTCTCCATTGAATCAGGAAGGTCACTTATTCCAAACGTACTAATTGCATGCTTTGTGGGAATTTCCTTGTCGTCACGCCTTAACCTAATTCTTTGAACCTTTACTACGTTTCAGTCTTGCCATCCATTCAACAGCTCGCTTTCGCTGAGTTCTAGAAGGTTGTCATCAGAGATGACATCGCGTACAGTGTTCATTGACCTGTGAGGGGCCACTGAGACGGGGATGTCACCAAATGCAACAAGTTTAGACAATTTGTTATACTGAAGCTTATCACGCACTTCCAGAAGAAGGTCTCCGCTTCCCATCTTAGTTACATTGTAGCCTGGGCCGATTGCTTCTGTCAGGCATTTTGCTACAACAAATGGAGATATAGTACGGACTGTCTTCGTTTCGTGTTGGCTATGAATGACATGGTACTTGGGAAATATTTCTTTGGGAAACATTTCTTTGGGTTTCATGAAAAAGTTGAAAGTGTCATCGGTGCGCCCCCTTTTCAGGGAGCGATCAGGAAGTGGGGAAAAAGGATTTGCCATATAAAATTGCCAAATTCGGCGGCGATGGTAGCCACCCACCACCGAGCCCTACGAGGGGATGCTACAAGGATCGAATGCTTGCAGGCGCCAACCATGCATCGCCGCTATAACCTAATATAAAATACCCAAGGTTGGATAGCTACACCAGGTTAACCCTTGTCGCCCAGAAATTCGGAAGTGAGAAGAAGTGACTAGAAGACAGGAAAGATGGAAAAGTGAGAGAGACAGACAAAAGATTGAAGAGGGGAACAGGAAAGGCGACTGCCGATTTCCTCGAGGTGGGTCAGTTTGGAGTTGCCGTCTATGTGAAGCAGAGGCGGAAGAGGTGTGTTGCCTTCCGCCGGGGGGGCCTTAAAGGTCCAAACACCTGTTATTGGCTCAACCCCCAGGATCCCCCCTTTCCCCGGACACGGCTAAGCCGCGCACGGCCACACGCGGGAGGTTCGAACCCTCTTGTGCTCGGGTACGTGGTGGCGCAACTCACTAAACGCCTGCTAACGCAGACGCCCCTGCGCAGTTTCATTGTCTGATCCAGGTAACGGTCTTGTCTTTAAATTTAGTCACATAGAAACAACACTGGTTCTGATATAAGGGTAGATATATCACACCCGTTTTTAAGGCTCGACGTAATGGTTCAGTTTGGCTAGAAAAACATTGTGAAAGTATTCATTGAACTTTTCAGCTATACTACCTTTG
The DNA here is from genome assembly GCF_013339745.2 of Dermacentor silvarum. NCBI lineage: Eukaryota > Metazoa > Arthropoda > Arachnida > Ixodida > Ixodidae > Dermacentor > Dermacentor silvarum. The sequence continues at coordinate 143,388,836 of NC_051160.1, read as the reverse complement.
TCATCGATAGTCATGCCATCGCACACATTGCGATCAACTGCCTTCTTTTGTGGAAAGGTATCGCTAGAAACTTTTCAGGAGAGTTTCTAATAAAATTAGGAAACGTGTAGTTGAAATAATGGTGCTTTAGCGTTATAGATTGCCTCGTTCAACCTTGTCAGCGCCATTCGCACTGTGTTATTTTATTTTTCCTCCTTTTAGTATTTTAATTCTTCTTTTGAGGTGCAATATATCCCTTGTTATGCACGGATTGTTTTTGCGTGTTTTTTTATTTTGTTCGGCACACAATATCAAGACAGTACGCAGGCAGGCCCTTAAATGTGTTCCACAGTGATTCGACATCGTGCCCTTGATAGTGTCTAGGTTATGAAGCAGATAATCCAGAATACTTTCGTCTTTAGCATGAGAGAAGTTTTTCATGACAACTTGAGTGACATTTGTTTCTTGCACCTCGAGGGAACGCATAGGACACACCATACGGTGGTCAGAGATACCTTCCTCTACAGTTATACTGTAAATTTCACTGCAACGGCTGATAAAGATAAAATCCAATATTGAAGCAGAATTATTTTGAACGCGAGTTGGTTGATTAACAATCTGGTGAACGTTAGCACTCAGTATAGTGACAGACACGCAATGAACCTGCTCAAATGTGTCACTATTCGAGAATGGTCGAGTCCAATCGACATTTGGAAAGTTAAAATCCCCAGCTATAATAATTATGTTGTCCTGAAAGCTCGTCACGTCACCACAGAGACGATGCCAAAATGCAGGGGGCGAATCGGGGCGCACGATAAAATTCAATCGGCAATAAAGACGTTGCCGACATAATACCTTGAGCGCGATACTTTCGTACCGTGCACAATGCACGCAATTGGGTGCATCAGTAAAGCCGGTATATTTCTTTTGACAAGTACTGCAACTCCCCCTCCCCTTGAACTTTTCGACAGACTTGATACGAGGGTGGAAAAACGTTTTCGTTATCAATATTACTGTGCATCCATGTTTCTTTGATTACAATAGCGTGGGGAACATAACTTAGAAGGATGTATTCAAGTTCCGTAGCTTTGTTTACAGCGCTGCGTGCATTTATGTTTAAGAGCCGAAAGTCAGATTCCTGCGACTGCTCTTGACACTTTTCATAGGAACGTTTCTCGAGGCTCGGCATTTTAATTCCTCGACAGTTCTTCCTTTCGTCCAAATAATACAGATCGCCATCGATTCGCATTTTCGCGAAAGATGAAAATACATGTACTTGCTCTATCATGATAAGCTTCGCATTGCCTCCAGTGCATACATCGAAAAAGTTACGCGACGACCCACGCGGGCGTATCATTCAAAAAAATTAAAGGAATTTTCTTGCAGGACTAACACTTACAAGCATTCTTTTTTTCCGCGAACTTTAAGTGAGTGGAATGGTCTCCCGAGCGATGTTGTGGATGCAGCAACCGTGCCTTATGTTGTAGCGCAGCTGAAACAATTGTAACAACCTTCTCTTTTTTTTGGTCATCGTATCTGTTCTAATCATTTTGCTGTTCTGACTTTGGCACATCTTTCAGTATATGTTCTGCATTGTGTAATTTATTTGTATTTCTCTAAATATGTTCCCAATTGTGTGTTCAGTGTTTTTCTTTTTTTTCTGAACACTTTTGTTTAACATTACAGTGTACTATAATGTATTCTGTTCAACCAGAGGGACATTGTCTCACTGCCCACTCCTGCTTACGGCCTTATTCTAAGGCTAGCAGAAACCTTGTAAGTAAATAAATAAAATAAATAAAATAAGCGTTGCTCTCTTTGTTTCTTTTCGCTTTTGGCGCTATTCCACAAAACTTTCTTTTCCGCAATGTATTAGGCGAATAGCCATTCTGGATGGATAATTTCGTTCCTTGGAGCCTATATGCGTTTCTCAGTGCTTGTTCTATTTCATTATAATCCTGAAAATATACTATCACAGGTCTCAGTTTACCCGTCTTTTCAAGGCGGTGAATTTTGCTCACTGATTTACAGGACGCATTTAGATTTTCGCAAAAAACCTCAGTAATAACTTTCTGCTTCTGATCCTGTTTAGTCTCTTTTGAATTTTCAGGTAGGCCAAAGACAATAAGGTTAGAACGTCTTCTTCTGCCCTCAAGGTCAACGACCTTCTCACGTAGGAAACAGATTTTTCAATTTCTTTTATACGAGCAGTTCTCCTTTCCAGCTCAGTGAACCGGCGGTTAAATTCAGTAAATAAGTCCTGCAAACGGCTCTGCTGAATTCGCAGTGCTGCAACTTCAGCAACTAGTGCGTTCTGGCCTTCCAGCAACTGCTTTAGCATCTGCTAAGTAGTAGGGTCGGGATTTAATTCCACATTCCCGCATATAAATAGCATGCACACGCTTCACGAGCAATGCCAATGCATTTCATGGGGCATGGCAAGACCACAAGACCACGGAAGTCACCCCTAATAGTACAATAAGTTTCACCAACCTGCGTGAACCAAAAGTTCCATTTAGGCAACATGCCGAGCGTTGGTCCGCCGTAACCCACTGAAGCGAAGATTCTGCGATACGGCTTCTATGGCAAGTTGATGTGACGTGAACAGCCCAGGAGATGGCGCGCCAGCGATGCCATCACACGCGCAATGCACATAGTGGCAACACATCTCCGGGGCTTCCTGATCGTAGTTGCACGTGTCAACACTGCTGCTGTAGACGGATGGATACAGATGCGCAGCAGTTCCAACATGAAAAAGGAAAGCCTGCGCGAACCAAAAAAGCTGCACGTAAGGCAACATGCCGAGGGTTGGTCCGCCGTGCCCACAATTTGAAACAATTTCTAAAGCAATATGAGAATTTCTGCGATCATAGTTTTGCTCTCTATGCGTAAAGTTTACTATCTGTGGTTGCGCAATATGTTTATTTGCCTTGTTTGACGCATTATGTACATTGACTTTTGCTTAGATATGTATAGTTATTTGAGACTTATACCTCTATTATTGTAAATATCGTGTTGCGAGGTTTTGTGTATACATGCAGTGAACTTTGTTCCAGATAAACTATTTTACCCTTTAGAAAGCTGTATCTTCGCATTTCTAATGTATATTATGCAGAACTCCTGCTTTTTATATGTATGTGCTCTTTGTTGCGACTATAATTTTGGTGCATTACTACAATACACGACCGGTGACAGCTGCTCCTGCGCAATACATTGGAACGAAGAACATCGTCATTGAGATTTTTCCCTGGCCGTTGCATATGTACGAAAATGTAAAAAAGCTTCTTGAATGAGATTCATTAAAATTTTTCATTTCATGGCATTAACGTTTTTTCATATCAGGGGCATGCACTGCTTTCACGATTTCGAACTGATAAAGCTCTAAAATTCGTGATATTTTCTTTACGCATTACGTACACACGAAAACATGGAAGCATTCTTATCAGTTATTTCTGCCACAATTTCTGGAACATACGAATATTACACTTTTATGAAAAAATACATACTGTACTGGTCGTGACAGTGCGTAGCATTCGTTTCTCAACACTCAATGAAGAATTCGTTTACAGCATCGAATAAACAATGTCATTGACCATGACAATGCAGTTATCATTAAGGTATGTGATCCCTCGACAATTTCTACAAGGAGAAGGCCGCGCAGCAACATGACCCTCCTCCCCCCCCCCCCCACACCCGACAGAATTGCTGGCTACGCCACTGCCGGCAAGATATCTGATTTTAAGCATAGATTGGCATTTGCGAACGTTAGCGCTGGCACCATTGCTGCTTTCCAGAGTCTACGCACCACGTCGTATTTCTTGTGGCCCCAAAGTTCTCTATGTTTCATTATTGCTGTATTCAGCTCACCCTTTATTTTCAGATTATCTTGGCGGGTGCTTGAGTAAGTCTTTCCTTCGTTTACACTCTAAGAACAGTTGCACCCTTTGGGGTGCATTTTTGCCACACAGCAATAATCGTCATCTGTCTTGCTTGCGTTTCCTATCTTGAAAACTCTGCACTTGCTACTTTCCTGTCGAGAACGCTGTGTCACGCTGATAACGCTCTTGTCGTTCGTGACCGAGAAGTGCCGGGCGCACAGCGTTAAAGAAAGAAAATCCACGCAAATCAGATGACGATTATTGTTCTGTGGCAAAAATACGCTCCAAAGGGTGCAACTGTTATTAGAGTGTAGGTATGCGTAGAGTTATCGATATTGCTTGACTGTGGGTATGACTTGGGGTATATGTTGAACTGACACCACGTAATTACTCGTCTGTTATTTTATATATTTCATTAAAGATCATAATTCCCGATTTCTCTTTGCTCAACTTAAGGCCTAGATTTGGCGATTGCGTTGCCACACATTTCCGCAAGTGTCTATAAATCTCTTGTATTGACCACTATAGTTGCACTATGTCGTCCGCATACATCAGTCCAGGGACCTTCTGGTGCAGCATTTGTCCATTACGCACGTAAGATAAATCAAACCCTAATTCGCTTGTTTTCCAGCCGTCTTTCTATGCCCTCAACATACAGCGCCACGTGGTGATGGTACAAGGAACCCAGCGGGCTCGCGACTAGCGTACTTCGCTGTGGTTGCAGGCCTATTCGGCAACAGAACAGCCAGGCTGCAGCCACGGCCACGAAACCCGGCGCGGTCCGCAAAGAGAAAGAAGCTTGGCTTCTAAAAAAGGAGACGGGGCTTGCCAGGTGAACTCAATGCAGTCTCTCGGCTCCGGTATGAAAAAATGCGGGGAAGAAACGTCACTTGGCGACGATACCTACACCACCTAGAACTTGTTTTAGGCGGTGTTAATGCTACTAGAGGCAGAGAGTGTTTTTTTTTTTTTGTAAGTCGCGCTGGCCTCCTGGAGGTATGGTAACAGCTAGGACATTCAATTTCTTCCATCTCATCTGATGAACCGATCTGAAAAATTATTTCGGTAAAACTATCCCTATAGACAACGTTTTAGAACTTCCAATGTGTAACGAAAGCTTGCAATTGGGCCTCCTTAAGGAAAATATAAGTATCGGAATTTTTTTTGAAATATTTAATTCTTTTTTGTCCGGCATTCAACACCACTACGGGTCGCCAATCCGGCCCTTTCGACCTAAATGTTGGCGAAACCTAATCTCGAGTAAACAATTGCTGTAATTGATAGCGAAAGAATGTTTGTGTAATGCGTTTGTGGGCACGAAGCGAATAGTGGTGTACATGTGTAAGGACCAGTGCGCGAGGACCAGTGATTACGCTCGAATGTACGAATCACTCGTGGATCGTCTGACTCGTAGATCATATTTAACGATCGACGACCACGCTCGCCGCTTAGTTGTACTCTGAGTGTTGTTTTTCTGCGCAGAAGTTCGCCTAATAAAGAGCTAACATTTTAAGTCACTCCTTTGGCAGTGTCTCATTCATCAACGTGACAACGTGGCAACGTGCGAATATGAGACGTGTGGCATTAATTTATTGGTATACCTTGCACAAGTGCCGTCGCTTTGGAGATAACCCATATTAAAATAACAAATACGGCTGTGTGGTTACATTTGTTTAGCAAAGTTAAATTGCCTTAAAAATCGCATATCTATTGCACTTGTTGCAATCACCGTTGCGCAATGCTAGCTTGAAACGCTTCAAACAAAGCAATGAAAACTGACGCATGCTGCGTGTAGTTTATTTTATTTTCAAATTGACACAACTTCCAGGTTTAATTTTCAGCTCCCGTTCACCTCCTCCCAATTGAGAAGTTTTCTGTCATTTTGGTCCGCGCTTTCCAGCATAACGAATGCGTGGCTGCCCGATAAGACGGAACAGCAACGGTGATGCAATATTTCCGTCTGTGATTCATTTGCTTTAAAGATTCATTTGAGGCGTACAGCTGGCTTTCTCTGTACTACTGGCTTCCGCTGTTTCACCAAATTTTGATGCATCTTCTCGGCTCTTGTGTCCTAGGTGGGTCTTCACCCACTTTGTGGTAAGTTCGTCTGCTTATTTGTCCGTAGTTAAGCCATTTCACGCCAGCTTGGGCCACTGGCTAGTCCGTCGTTTAGTGGGTAGAGAATTGGTCTGCTGTGAAGAGGGAATCGGGTTTGAGACCAACCGTCGGAACAACTCGGGTCACTGGGTGTTTTGCCGCTCGTCAATGACAAAAGTTTTGTCCGGTGCTGGGCGGAATCGCACTTTCATCATAAATGTTCAAGCAATCTTATCTAATGGCGTTTTTCACTGGTCGATCTGGAGCAGGATTTTTTGCTCCACAGCTGCGAATCCGAATTTCACTGGTCGAGCTGGAGCGGGTTCGCGCTTTCCACTGGTCGTTTCGGATCAACTCGCTCCGCGCCGGATAGCTCTCACTTGCTCCGCTGTCGAGGCGCGGATTCGGGCGGAAATAGGACGAGAAGCATACGCCACTTCCGCTCGCTGGGGGATGGCGATCTTGGTGGCCATGGAAACATGCAGAGCGGAAGTCGATTTTTGTGACGTGTGTGCGCAGACTTCCGATACGATCCAGCGCGGAGCGTTTTCGCTCTCCGCTGGCAGATTAGGGTTACCCGCCGTGGTTGCTCAGTGGCTATGGTGTTGGGCTGCTGAGCACGAGGTCGCGGGATCGAATCCCGGCCACGGCGGCCGCATTTCGATGGGGGCGAAATGCGAAAACACCCGTGTACTTAGATTTAGGTGCACGTTAAAGAACCCCAGGTGGTCCAAATTTCCGGAGTCCCCCACTACGGCGTGCCTCATAATCAGAACTGGTTTTGGCACGTAAAACCCCATAATTTAATTTTTTAGATTAGGGTTGGTGGATTGCGAGCACTCGCTCTAGGATTTCGGCGACCGCTCCGGATCGACCAGTGCAAAACACCGTAAGTATCGATTCACCCACTCACTATACACACGGAATTCAGGGCGGCGCCGTCAGATGGCGTAGCGTGTTCACACTACACGCCTGATACGTGACGCGTTTCCGCGGTGGGAATTTACGGTAATAGCATTAGGGTTGATATCCACGGTGACATACGGTCTGTGCCGGAGTTCTGTCGAACAGCTTGTTTGCCAAGGCCCACACTATTTTCACCTCGCCTGCACTTACACCGATAATTGCGTTTTTTTAATTTCAGTAGCTGTCTATGTATTTCTATGCCTACATATGCAGATTGTACTTCCTACTGTGAACCTGCCCTGCAAGGACCTTGGTAACAATATCGCAATATTCGTGAATCTTTTAATAAATAAATCTAACAAGACTCCTGCAAGCACTGATGCTGGTCCACCGACGAGAGTACAAATGCGCTCTGCTTTGGCGACAAGGTCTGACTCTGGACACGTGTGAAAAGTTTAAGTGACAAATTTCCCAGCATTTCTTGGGCCCTATAAAAATATTTCAGCGAACTTCCCCTGCGGGTTCGCTTTCTTCCTCGTGATTGTTTTTCCTCTTTGTAGGTATCATCTCCATGAGCGGCGTGTTCTTTGTCGTCGTGGCTCGAGATCTTCGTGAATAAAGCAGTTTCTGAGAATACTTTCAATGTATATACCTAAAGTCCATAATCGTGAGCTTTCCTATAAAAAAACTTCTAATAAATTATCTTAACCTTGCACATACTTTGAGTTAATATAGTTAAAGAAGTTCACACTCACAACGATTGATACGATGTTGTCACAGAGTAGTGACGGGGAAGAAAACAGTCGCAAAACTGTGAATGGCGAACTGGACTTTTTATTGGGCGAACCTGTGCCCACAAAAGCAAGTTGCACTCGAAGCAGAACGATAGAGGTGAACACAGCCGGCGATCGTCGAAATCTGATCAGCGGCGAAATACATCATCAGCGGCTTTTATACATGAGTCATCGAAGGTCCCAGATGTATCCTTGGTGTCCGCGTGTCTTCCAGAAAGTACTAGACAATTCGCGTCGCTCATACAATCAGATTACACAAGCGTCGGTGACAACAGATAACGGTATGTCAACGGTATGACAACAGACAACAGATAATGTGTCGATCACGTTCGAGAAACTTCCGATACACGCAGGCGTGTCCTGTGCCTAGCGATAACGTTTGACATTTGTTGGCCGTTGAAAAGCGGTCACCGGTGAAAAATAAACATGTACACGTGTCATTATATCACTTATCATAAGCAACCAAAGATCTGTAGATGCCGATTACGACATCCACATCTAACGCGAGAACATTATGTGTAGTGCTGATTTCTACGCTTTGCGACCTCTATATTTCCTGCGCTCAGGTGCTACCGAGAGAAATGTTTCCTAGAAAAATGGTATATATATATATATATATATATATATATATATATATATATATATATAGTTGATTGCGTTGCGCTGGCGAACCACGAGAGACGCACTAGGGGGAAGTGTGCCTGTAGCAATGACGCCGCTACATGCGCTGGCTACCTCCCTTTTAGAAAACCCATCTTCGGCCTTTTATGGGCAGAATATGACTGGTGCTGCCAGCCCTAAATCAGCCGGGATACGGCGCTGTTGTATGTCAAGTTGGCAGGCCTTTATGGCAATAGGGGTGGGTAGTAAAGCTTTTTCTATCCACACAGCAATGAATTTCAAGGGAGAATGCCGAGAATAAATGGCATAGTTGTGTAATGGTGACTGGGAAGTTGGGAAGCCGCAGGTAGCTTCTACCTCTAACTTTCCAGTAGAAGTGAAAACTTTGTGAACCAGCATCAACAGATAAACTCTAGCATTTTTTCGTAATGACCTCGGCGAATCATTTTATTCGGGCGAAAGCCTCATATCTCTCATGGTTAGGTCTCCGTTGTAAGGCCGTTTCAAAACCGCGTCATCAACACGCAATGGTCTTCTTAGGATAAAAGCGATAATACGCACAAAACCGCGAATAAGGGTGGAAGAATGATTAAGCAACTCAAGTGATAATTGGTATACAGAGGGGTGAATGAGGTGAATTAAAGTTAATTAATGGTGAATTAAATGGGTTTAGTTGGGTTACAGGAAGAGACAAACGAAAGGTATTGATGAAATAGAGTGAGCTATGATAACGAAGAGTAAGTGAGAGTGAATTAGGAGTGAATGAAGGTGAATCAAGTGGTGATAGGGCAAACAAAGAGTGATGAAAATTGTAAATTTGGAATAACAGAGCAAACCAAGCGTGATGGTAGTAAAACCGAGATGATAGAGTGAATTAGGGTGAACCAAGCTGGGATATGGTGAATCAAGTGTGAATTAAGAGTGAATCGAGGGGTTGTGGAGTGGGGGAGTGACTTGCAAAATATGTGAGATTTTATGGTCCAAGTGAGACTGACTCAGAAAAAGAAAGTGTGTCACGGTTCGAGCCTGATGAAACATAGGAAGGGTGACTTGCAAAAGAACATGATGACACAAAAATGACTAAATTGTGGTTGTAGATGATGACTCAGCCAAAAAAGGGTCGTCATGTCATTATGTTAGCGGCGTTCGGGCTTTCGCCTTCAAGTCGTCTTTGTTGCAGCATCATCATCATCAGCCTATTTTTATGTACGGTGCAGCAGGAATGCCTATTCCTGAGACCTGCAGTTACCCCTGTCTTGCGCTAGCTGATTCCAACTTACGCCTGCAAATTTCCTAACTTCATTACCCCACGTAGTTTTCTGCCGTCCTCGACTGCGCTTCCCTTCTCTTGGTACCCATTCTGTAACTCTGATGGTCTGATGGTAACTCTGTCGATCCTACAGCATACATGGCCTGCCCGGCTCCATTTTGTCGGGTAAACGCGGGCGGACCGGGCGTTGGGGCGTTTTGCCGGAATCGTAAACGTGAGCGGCCTGTATGGCGTCCACCTGGTGGCGCAGAAATCAAACAGACAAAAAAACAGCTAATATTGCATTAACCATGTGTATTCTACTTCTCTGCTGGTGTAAATTTTCGGCGGCAACACAATTACGCCACTGTCGAACATTTACACCAGCAGCGAAGTAAAATACACTTGGTTACTGCAATATTAGCTGTTTTTTTTGTCTGTTTGATGTATGCGCCGCCAGGTGGTGGCACCATACAGGCCCCTCACGTTTACGGTTCCGGGAAACGCCCCAACGCCCGGTCCGCTCGCGTTTACCCGATTACCGGACAAGCTAAACCTCTCTACTGTGTGGCTTGCAACCACTGGAGCAGGCTAACCGGTGTGTGTCAGCAATTTGTGACCACTACCTCTGATTATTTGACATACTTCACTAAGAAGTTGCACCCCCTTTTGACACATATTTTGAATTGGTCACCGTGACAGAGGATATACTGTATTCACTCGCGCAATGTTCACTTTGCCAACATTGGCCTTCAGAAATTGATTTTTTTCCCGTTGGGTAACATTCAGGCTGCCCATGATGATTATGCATGGCAGTCGAGCCGTGGCTTCCGCCATTTCTTTTTTCCGAACCTTTTCTGTTATAGCTGCACAGAGCACGCATGCATTTAACATTCTCCAAATCCAGCAACAATAGAGAAAGCAGAAAAATGCAGACATCAATCAATCAATCAATGTGCACCATGTGCTCCATTTTGCTGTTGCCTCATTATGTAACGTGACGACATTTAGAAATAGCGACTCTTAGCAATAAGTTTAGCAAATAAGCCACCAGTGCAGTTCTCACTTGCGTATAACCTGTGCTATTACGAAGTGCTGCTTGGAAGTACTTACTTTGCGCTTACAACGGCTGGCGTAAGAACTACATTTAGCACCTATAATAGTTTATCTGAAAATCCCCCCTGCCCACATTGTTGGCATTCCTCATCATTGCGTCAACTTGCCACACAAATGTTTGGACGTTATGAGACAAAATATGTACTTGTCTTTTGCATGTTGAAGAATTATGGCACGACACTGTACTTACAGGATCAACAGCTACCTTATCAAGCAAAAAAAAAACTTCATACAAAACCTTTGTGGCAGTAGCACTTTAAAAGAAAGCCTTTTGTGCCTAACCCTCCACCACATTCTCTCTTTGTATTCAATAAGTGTGGAGTACATTCCTCCCTGAATAGACAACTTAACCACTTCGTAAGGAACCATGATGTACTGTTGATGTGTCAAAATTGTATGCACAAGTTTATGCGAAAGAGCTGCAACTTCCACTGAAAGGAATTCAAAGTAATAGAACGAGCTTTTCTGAAATTGCCAAGGAGTCATCATAAGTACATTATAGATCATAAGTACATTATAGATTATAGATGTACATCATAAGTACATTATAGTCATCATAAGTACATCATAAGTACATTCTAGATTCACTGTACAGCCAGTCATATCGATTTTTGCACAAAAAGTGAATCACTGACTTGACTTGAACACTGGCTACGTGCATTACGCGAAAGAAAAACATTATAATGCTGGCAAACACAGCACGTCAATATCCAAGAAAATGATGTAATGCCGTCATTAAAATGGTCATGTGTAGCAATGCTAAGTACATTGATGCGAAAGGCATCCACATTTACCCAATCCTCATGTTCACGGTATTTTTCCTTGCCTCTACGAGACGGAACTGGCAAAAACAAGTGTATGCAAATATATACACCATGATTGCAGTGGTTAATGGCATTTAACATTATGCAAGAAATTAGCAATACAGACCAAATCAAATCAAACACTTTTTGAATAGTGTCGAATATTGAACAGCCCTAGCCACCATCGATCTTGAAATCCTAGTATACCCAACATTACCACATTTCTCTCATAGTACTGTACATCATGAAGCATTGCTTATTAAAAGTAGAAATGAAGCACTAGGAGAAAGCAAGTAGTTGCACTCATTGGCGAGTGCAAGGGCTGCCGGTTTACATGGAAAAGCCCGGCTCCCTGAGTGACATCAAGTATGCTCCACTACTAACTTTTCATGTTTTATGTCTACGTATTATGGCCACCAAAATAGATTAATGTCATTTGCCAACTGTGCTCTCAATTCTAAGAGTAATAAGAAAATATTTGTATTAGGAATATATACAATTTGTTACGAAGACCGAATGACATAGGGCAATAAAGTAAAACCCGGATATACAAAATCTGAAGGGCATCACAATATAGTTCGATATATCAAATAAATATTTTGATACAGTAATTTTCAAGGGGATTTTACAGCTGTACCATATAGAGAATGATTCATTATATGTGGGTTTGATGTGGGTTAAACCTCGACATAACGAAATTTACAAATTCACGAAAAACTTCGTTATAAAGACGATTTTGTTATATGCAGGTTCGGCACGAAAATTCGAAAACGAAACGCTTACCGCATGTACTATCGTTCAAGATTTACACCCAATACACTAAAGTTGCGATTAACAAAAAAGTCCCAGTTTCGTCCGAAAGGCGAAGCATCGATTGCGACAGCAAATTAGCAGACAGCTATACGAAGTAAGGATAGTACAGTCAAACCTCGTTAATACGTACCCGCTTAATTCGTAATTGCGGTTTAAGCGTAGCAACGAAGATTCCCCCATCCAGCCTCTCCCCATGTATTGGCTGACCGCTTAAGCCGTAGTCGCTCATTACCCGCGAAACGGTTGGTGCGTACTATTTTTCTTGTTCTAAACGCACAGGCACAAAATAGGCAAAATCTCATGTGCGCAGACGTTCGATTCTCGAGTTGCGACGGCCGGACGATAGTCACCAGCGATAGTGAACTTACAACCATGGCCACCATGACGTATTTCCTGCTCTTACAGCTGTTGCCGATTGCCGCGCACAAAAGCATGGCCTTCGAGATAAGTTCCTGGTAACGCGGAGAAGCTAACGGTCATCATCATCATCAGCCTATTCATGTCCACTGCAGGACGGAGGCCTCTCCCTGTGATCTCCACTTACCCCTGTCTTGCGCTAGAAGATTCCAACTTGCGCCTGCAAATTTCGTAACTTCATCATCGCATCTGGTTTTCTGCCGACCTCGACTGCGCTTTCCTTCTCTTAGTATCCATTCTGTAACCCTAATGGTCCACCGGTTATCCATCCTACGCATAACATGGCCTGCCCAGCCCCATTTCTTCTGCTTAATGTCAACTAGAATATCGGCTATCCCCGTTTGTTCTCTGAGCCACACCGCTATCTTCCTGTCTCTTAACGTTAGTCCTAAGATTTTTCGTTCCATCTCTCTTTGTGCGGTCCTTAACTTGTTCTCGAGCTTCTTTGTTAACCTCCAAGTTTCTGCTCCTTATGTTAGCACCGGTAGAATGCAATGATTGTACACTTTTCTTTTCAACGACAGTGGTAAGCTCCCAGTCAGAATTTGGCAATGCCTGCCGTATGCACTCCAACCCAATTTTATTCTTCTGCGAATTTCTTTCTCGTGATGAGGGTCCCCCGTGAGCAATTTACCTAGATAAACGTACTCCTTTACAGACTCTAGAGGCAGACTGGCAATCCTGAATTCTTGTTCCCTTGCCAGGTTATTGAACATTATCTTTGTCTTCTGCATATTCATCTTCAACCCAATTCTTACACTTTCTTAGTTAAGGTCATCAATCGCTTGCTGTAACTCGTCTCCATTGTTGCTGAATAGGACAATGTCATCTGCAAACCGAAGGTTGCTGAGGTATTCGCCGTTGATCCTCACTCCTAAGCCTTCCCAGTCTAAGATCTTGAATACTTCTTCTAAGCATGCAGTGAATAGCATTCGAGAGATTGTGTCTCCTTGCCCGACCCCTTTCTGGATAGATAACCTTCTACTTTTCTTGTGGAGAACCAAGGTAGCTGTGGAATCCTTGTAGATGTTTGCTAAGATATTCATGTATGCCACCTGTACTCCTTTATTACGCAATGCCTCTATAGCTGCTATTATCTCTACTGAATCAAATGCCTTTTCATAATCTATGAAAGCCATATAAAGAGGTTGATTGTACTCCGCAGATTTCTCGATTACCTGATTGATCATATGGATATGATCCATCGTAGAATATCCCTTCCTGAAGCCAGCTTGTTCTCTTGGTTGGCTGAAGTCAAGTGTTGCCCTGATTCTATTGGAAATTATCTTGGTGAGTATTTTATACAATACTGAAAGCAAGCTAATGGGTCTATAATTCTACAATTCTTTAACGTCTCCCTTCTTATGGATTAGTATAATGTTGGCGTTCTTCCAGCTCTCTAGTACACTTGAAGTAGTGAGGCATTGCGTATAACAGTAGGGGGTGCGGTAGGGTGTGCGAATTCGCTGTTGCCATCGGAGTAGTAATCACGCATAAGCACATGTTATTGCGAAGCGCATTTGTGCCGTCACCGTGGACATCAATTGAGTTTCCGTGTAAAGTCCAAACACGGCAACATCGTCGCCGCGAGCCGTACGCTGTGTGTGCGAGTGAAAGCTTGCGGGGGGTCAGCCGACTCAATCTCGCGCGCGCGAGGGAGAAGGTGGGAGGGGGGGGGGCGGAAGCGCGCTCTTGCGCTAGGCATGGTGGGGGACGCTAGAAAGGGAGGCATTTACTTCGGCCTTCGGCGGCGGCCGCCGTATCTTGAAAGCGATCTGCGATGTGGAACAAGTGTGCGCCCGCGCGGGCTTATCTCCAAAGCGAACTGCAGACAAGGTCAATATCTTGCGTTTCTTCGTCAAATCACTCATCCTTCGAATATCACACCAGGTACGTACTGGATGCGTGGACGCGTGTCGTTTCGCACAAGCGCGAGGCGTCGGAAACGAAGAGCGAGCGACACGATGGCGTCGTAGCGTCGTATAGTGTCACCTAGTGTCAGGTTAGGGAAGTCAAGCCCAGAGACTTGCGCAGTAACCAAAGAGCGGCGCTGCCAGCGCGTTGAAAAAAAGTGTTTTTTTTTTTCCTTCGGCCACATCAACAGGAAAAGGAGAGTGCCGGCTTGGCGGGCTAGGCCAGCTGAAGCAAGCGGCGGGATCAGGTTTCAATGAAGGCAGGGGGAAAGGTCACGCCCGCAGTGGCAAGATCGCCGGGTCGAGGGATGCAGGCCCGCCTCGCGCACCATCGCCCGCACGTACACGTGCGCTCGCTCTCGCCTCGCAGTCGCCGTGAATTCGAGCGCGCCGAGCGCGACGCCACCACTTCGGATTCCGTCGCGGCGGAGAAGGTGCTTCCGGTTGCTGCTCGCGCAAAAATGAAAAAAGTTTGGGCGAAATCTCTAGGTTGTCGGCGGGGAAAATTTGTTATTTCGAGGGGGTCTCCCGCTGCAACTTCGTTACGTAGAGGTCTCAATTACATGTGCTTCTATGGAGTAACGGCGGGGAATAGAAAAACTTCGTTATATCCAGGCATTCGTTATATAGAGGTTCGGTATTAGCAGGTTTAACTATATCTGGGTTCGACTGTTTTTGTTTTCTTAATCGAAAGGTTTGAGTATTCACACTCCCTAGCACAATTTGGACCAGAATCCCGTAGATTCTGCGGAATCCCATAGTTCTGCGGCGCAGATTATCAGCGAACAGCAGCGGCACCACGACAGAAAGAGACTTTGCGCAGGGGCGTGATTTCGGCAGGGCACTTTGGCAGCGGCGACGGCGAGGAAAGCACGTCGGGTAACATCTGCTGTATTTTACAGGTTGGTTAAACTTCTCGTTCTCTTTTTTACGACTTTTCATTTGCCGTCGCTGCTGCCAAAGCGATTTGTTTTGGTGACGAATGACTTTGGGGCTCAAACATGACTAAGTGCTGCGGTTGCAGAGCTGAAATTGAAGATGCCGCGAGTGCTATTGTTTGCAGTGAGTGCGAATTCTGTTTTCATGCTTCAGTATGCTCAGGCATGAGTGAACAGGAGCATGCTGAAAAGAAAAAGTCGTTTAAGAAAAGAGCACCGAAGTGTGAGGCCTGCAGGTCGGGGGTATCCAAGAGTACCACACGGCCCGCTGATCAAATAGGAGATGCTCAGCTTAAGATTACGATCATGGACATAGACAAGAAATTAACTTCGCTCCTTACTTAGGTAGAGGAAATAGACAGGTCAATTCAGTTGCTGTCGGATCACTTTGTTAAAATTCAGGAACGCTTGAGCGGGCAAGACAGGGAAATAAAAAACATAAAATGCAAGATCGACAAACTTGAGGAGGATCCAGCTAAGGGTCTCGCCCAGCTTCAGATTGATTTTGATTATTGTGGTTTATTGGCGCAAGGGCCAGATGTGGCCAAAGAGCGCCAAGACGATGGTAATGACTTGTTAGTAGTACATGAACAGTGAATTACATGAACATTAGATGTGGCGTGGCTGTAAAGGGGCCTAAAAACAGTCGCTGTAAAGTGCGTAAAATCTATACGTAATAAGAGTATGGCAATGACCAATTATGTGTGCTATGGGCATGAACAATGCATTGCGAAGGAATGATACGACTTGCAAAATATTAAAGATGCCAGGATTGGCCAGAAGCACAAGTGCCTAAACAGAGCCCTTGAAACACAAGGGCCTGGAGGCACGTACTATAAAATTTTAAACTATCGCAGCAACATCTTTAGTGTACTAATACTGCTTTAGATTACAGAGCCCTTTCCAGGCCCCGTAACTCGAGATTTGTCCTTTCTGAAGCGGTCGAGGGAGCCTCGCCGCTCCTTAGGCGCTTGGTGCGCCGTCGGGATGGGTGTAGTGTCCATTGCCTCTTGTGAGGCGCCGGACACGCGCTCTTGCGAACGAGAAGTTTCGCGAGAAAGTCTCGACGCGAAGGACGGGACATTTGCGCCCACCAGCCCGGAGGTTGATGGGGCTGCCTTTGGGCCTGAGCTGCGCCGACTGTTGCCAGCGCTAGCAGGGGCCGGTGAGGGTGAGGCAGCCTTGACTGCACCCACCGTGGGGGCTGCTGGCGGGCCTGCGGGTTCGCTACGCGTAGCGCAGGCTGCCACCGAGGATTGTTGTGGTGCCGGCAACCCTATGGTAACCAGGCCTCCTTGCTGGTTGGGTGGAGTGGACTTAGCTCCTTCTACCCTGGCAGCAGGAGCCACAAGCGACGGCTCGCTGCGCGCGGGCTGGGCAGGTGGCAGTAGCCGCTGCGACGCTGCCCCTTGACGCGCCGCACCAGCATAAGTGGTTGTGTGGAATGGTAAGCACCTTTTGCGTGCTTCCCTGAACGATATGTTTTCACGAACTTTCAGTGTTAGAACTTCTTCTTTTTTCCAGCTTGGACAAGACCGGGAGTACGCTGGATGGTCACCATCGCAATTAACACAGTGAGGTGTGGCCTCGCAATTGTCTGAGGCATGGCCTTGTACTCCACACTTGGCACAGGTGAGTCGACCACGGCAGCTCTGCGAGCCATGGCAGAATCTTTGACATTGGTAGCATCGCCTATGATTTGATATGTATGGTCTTATGGCTATCTTTGTGTAGCCTGTTTCAATGGTTTGTGGCAATTCGCTCAATTCAAAGGTAAGTATCAGATGTTTCGTGGGGATTTCTTTGTTGTCCCGTCTCATAACAATGCGCTGCACATTCGTGACGTTCTGCTCCTTCCATCCTTCCAACAGTTCGGTTTCAGATAGGTCGACGAGGTCTGCTTCTGATACTACCCTCCGTACTGTATTCATGGACCGATGCGGTGAAACGGTAACTGGGACATCACCAAAAGTAACAAGTTTACCCAGTCTATTGTATTGTTCTTTGTCACGTAGTTCAAGAAGAAGGTCCCCGCTTGGCATTTTGGTAACCTTGTAGCCAGGACCTAGCGTGTTGGTCAAGCTCTTTGCAACTACAAATGGGGATATGGTTCTTGCTAGTTTTTCTGTTCTTTCACTATGCACTACTTGAAATCGCGGGAAAATGTCTTTAGGTCGCGTGAACATGTTCAATATCTCATCGGTGCGTCCCCTCTTGTGAGGGAGACGATCAAGAAGTCGAGGGAAAGCGGGCGTTCCCATAACAGTTTAGTGTTGTTCGGCAGCAATGGCAGCCACCCACCACGGAGTCCAACAAGGGGACGCTGCAGCACTTGACGTGTAAGGCTGCAGGCGCCAGCCGTACATTGCCGCTATAACCTTATATAAAAACCCAAGAGAGGGCATCTACACAAGGTTAACCCAAGCCGCCTATGAAAAGTGTGGAAGTAACAGAAGAGAAGAGGTGACAGGACAGTGAGGACAGAAAAATAGCGAAGAAAAAGATCGGAGATGGGGACAGGAAAAGGTGACCGCCGATTTCCCCCGGGTGGGTCAGTCCGGGGGTGCCGTCTATGTGAAGCAGAGGCCAAACAGGTGTGTTGCCTCAGCCGGGGGGCCTTAACGGTCCAAACACCCGACATTAGCTCAACCTCCAGGATCCCCCTTTCCCCAGACACGGCTAAGCCACGCACGGCTACGCGTGGGAGGTTCCAACCCCCGTGTGCTCATGTACGTGGTGGCGCAACTCACCAAACGCCTGCTTGCGCAGACGCCCCTGCGGGAATCAGATTGATTTTGATGACCTCGAGTGGCGCAGCCGACGTCTGCATGTGGAAATACATGGAATTCCTGAGAATGCAGGTGGGGAACGCGCGGTGGCGCCGATCAGTGCGGACGTCTCCGCACCGGCTCCGTCTTGTTTTTGCTGTTTTCGATCTTTTATGGGGTTTTCAACCCAGTTTTCTGCTCTGGATTTGTGCACAAGGTGGCTTTACGTTCGTGGATACCCAATTTCTGGACTTTGGGTGCGTATTTGCCATTTTTCGACTGTTTTCTGATCGGAACGCCACAGGAGAGGCCGCTGAGCTTAGCGGCGTCGCCGCTTCGCCGCCGGCAGTTAGGCCTAGCGACGAGTAGGGCGCTTGATCGCCGCTTTACCGAGGAGATGCCTGTCGAAGTGGAAGGCGAAACGATCGAAGAAGAGGAATTCAATGATGCGGGCTGGAATTTCGTGCGCGGCAAGTCCTCAAAGCAAGGATGATGATGATGATGATTGTTGGAGTTTTTTGGCGCAAGGGCCAGATGTGGCCAAAGAGCGCCAAGGCGATGATAATGGCTTGTAAGTGGTATGAATAGTGACTTATAAGGTGTGGAAAAAAAACAGATGTGGCATGGCTGTAAAGAGGCCTAAAAAGTAGTCGCTGTAAAGTGCGTAAAATGTAAAGGAATAAAAATGGTGAGAATAACTAATATCGTATGCTATGACGATAAATGTTCTGTTACCCGAGGGTGATGTACTAAAAGCGTGAGTGACAGTAGCACTCGTACCTCACCAGTGCGCCCTTGAAAGCAAGGGTTGGGAGGCACGTGCTTTAAAAATTTGCTATCGCAGCAGCATCCTCTAGTGAGAGGATGTGCTACGATACCTTGGACTGATAACTTGCAATGTGCTTACATCTCGTAAAAACGCTAAAACTAACTTCTTGTCAAAAAGTGGTTCCATGCCGATAAACATTGCAGGGTGGAGGGGAATGTGTCGTCTGTATGCCAGGGCAAAGTACTTCTTTCTTTGAACTTCTATTCCCCTACACTCTAACAAGACGTGGAGGACCGTAAGCGTCTCGCCACATTGACTACAAACAGGAGGATCGTCACCGGCCAATAGATAGGAGTGAGTGCCATAGGTGTGGCCTATCCTGAGACGGCAGAATATAACTTCGACTTGCCGTATTTTCGTTATTGGTGGCCAGTTGCCAACGTTTGGCTTAATGACGTGAAGTTTATTTAGTGTTTCTGTGTCCCATGTACGTTGCCAATGGCCCCTCAGTTTCCTGCGCAAGAAAGGCTTTAGGTCCATGACAGGGACAGCTATGGAAGAGTTACTTTGTTTTGTATGTGCTGTTGTTGCCATGCGATCAGCGAGCGTATTACCCTCGATGCCTCTGTGACCAGGTACCCAGCATATTATGACATGTTGATGAGATGCGTACGAAGCGCAGAGGATTGAGTAGAGTTCAGTGAAAACTGGGTTTCTGTTTCTTTGTAGAGAAATTAGGGCTTTGACGACGCTTAATGAATCTGTAAATATTATACCCTTCTTTAGTTTTATTTCCTTGATGTGACGTGCAGCCAACAAAAGTGCGTAGGCCTCTGCCGTAAAAATACTAGTTTCCGGGTGCAGGCAGCCCGATTCCGAAAAGGAGGGACCGATTGCAGCATAAGAAACGCCGGCATGCGACTTTGAAGCGTCAGTGTAAAATTCTGGACATGAGTGTTTTGACTGAAGTTCTAGGAAGTGTGACTTTATGTGTATTTCCGGGGCGTTCTTTGTTACTTCTACAAAAGACGTGTCACAATCTATCAGCTCCCACAGCCACGGTGGTACTAGCTTGGCTGGAGCCATTAAAAGGTTTTCGAGAAGTGGGACAGCCATTTCTTCGCTGAGGTTCCTAACGCGCAGTGAGAAAGGTTCTCTCATTGTTGGACGATTACGGAAAAGTGTGGCACAAGTTATGTTGTTTACGATTTCATTACACGGGTGTTCGAGGTCAGAGTGTGCTTTCAGGCAAATACATGAAACTGGTCAACGACCTTTGCAGCTCGAGTGACCACTCATTGGATTCAACATAGAGACTAGGTACCGGGCTAGTTCTGAAAGCTCCCGTGGCCAGGCGTATGCCCAAATGATGTACAGGATCCAGAATTTTTAGGGCGCTCGGTGCAGCAGATTGATACACCACAGACCCGTAGTCTAAACGCGATCGTACAAGACTTTTGTAGAGATTCAATAAGCATCTTCTGTCACTGCCCCAATTGGTGTGTGAGAGAATTTTCAGTATGTTCATTGTTTTCAGGCACTTGGCCTTGAGGTGTCGGATGTGGGGGATAAAGCTTAATTTTGAATCAAGTATGACGCCTAGGAATTTATGTTCTTTATTCACGGGGATCTTCTGTCCTTGCAGTTCGATAGTGGGATCAGGGTGCAGTCCTCTCTTTCTTGAAAAAACGACACAGGAGCTTTTATGTGGATTGACCTTGAATCCATTTTCGTCTGCCCATTTCGATACCTTCTTTAGCCCAAGCTGGACTTGCCTCTCGCAGACTGCAAGGCTACCGGATTTGAAACCTATCTGTACGTCATCTACGTACACAGAATAGAAAATGGCTGGGGGTAGTGAATAACGGAGTGTGTTCATCTTCACGATAAAGAGCGTACAGCTGAGGACGCCTCCCTGGGGGACCCCAGTTTCCTGCGTAAATGAGCGCGACAGAGTGTTGCCTATTTTTACGCGGAAAGTACGTTTCGAGAGGTAACTCTCAATAACGTTCAGCATGTTCCCTCTGATACCCATTTGTGACAAGTCTCGGAGGATTCCAAAGCGCCACGTGGTATCGTAGGCCTTTTCCATATCAAGAAAAATGGATAAAAAGAACTGTTTATGGACAAAAGCATCGCGAATATTGGCCTCAACACGCACGAGGTGGTCGGTTGTTGACCGGCCTTCTCTAAATCCGCATTGGTACGGATCAAGCATTTTGTTTGATTCGAGGTAATGTAGAAGGCGACGATTTATCATTTTTTCAAACAACTTGCAGAGGCAACTTGTTAGCGCTATCGGGCGATAGCTTGTTACTGAGGTGGGATCTTTACCTTGTTTCAACACAGGTATGACAATGGCTTCTTTCCATGAAGATGGAAGATGCCCAGCTGTCCAGATGGTATTAAAGAGTGCGAGTAGTGTAATTTGTGTGTCTCTGTGAAGGTGTTTAATCATGTCGTACATAACTCTGTCGGGACCCGGAGCAGAGTTCTGACATGCATTTAGGGAAGCTTTCAGCTCAGCAATGCAGAAAGGCAGGTTGAAAGGTTCTCTTGAGCTACATTTACGATTGAGTGGCTTCCGTTCCTCCGTTTGTTTGTATTTTAGAAAAGGCAGCGAATAGTGCACGGAGCTAGAAACGCACTCAAAGTGCTCACCAAGAGCGTCGGCCTGGTCCTTCACACTATTTCCTTGTTCATTTACCAAGGGCAATGGATGGATTTGCTGACCCTTCAGCCTTCTCAGTCCGTCCCAAACTTTAGCCTCTTGTGTGTGTGAATTAATGCCAGAGAGAAACCTCTCCCAGCTTGCCCTCCTAGCTTGCCTTCGCGTCCTCCTTCCCTGCGATTTAATTTGTTTGAATGAAATAAGGTTTTCTGCATTAGGATACCGACGGAGAATGCCCCATGCTTTATTTTGTTTCTTGCGTGCCTGTCTACAGTCATCATTCCACCAAGGGACTCGTCTTTTGCATGAGTTACCATTTGTCTGTGGGATGGATTTTTCTGCTGCGTTGAGTATAAAAGCGGTAAAATATCCTACTGCGTCGTCTATGCTAAAATCGGTAATAAAATCTTGTGATAAATGACTTGCTTCTTTAAAATGCTCCCAGTCAGCAGATGCTAATTTCCATCGCGGAATATGAGGAGGGATGTCATGCTGTGCTATTAAATTTAAGGTTACCGGGAAGTGGTCGCTTCCAAGAGGATTTTTAATGACATTCCATTCCAAGTCAGGCAGAAGAGACGCAGAGCCAATTGCTAGATCTATGGATGAGTAGGAGTTGTGTTGGAAGTTGTAATAGGTGGGCTCCTTCTTATTAAACAGGCATGCATCAGAGGTCAAAAGAAAATTTTCAATCAGTCGTCCCCTCGTGTCACAACGGGAGCTTCCCCACATCGTGTTGTGAGCGTTAAAATCGCCCACGAGAATGTAAGGCTCGGGAAGCTGGTCAATGAGGTTATAAAAGTCTGTTTTTTCGAGATGATGATGGGGGGGGGGTATATAAATGGAACACACAGTTACCAGTCTGTTAAATAGAATGGCCCGAACTGACACCGCCTCAAGGGCCGTCTGAAGGGCCACCTGTCGACAAGCCACTGACTTCTCAGCAACTATTGCTACACCACCGGACGACGCGACAGCGTCGTCTCGGTCTTTACGATAGACGGTATACTGACGGAGAAAGTTTGTGTTTATGGGTTTCAGATGTGTCTCCTGAACACACAGCAACTTTGGGTTATGTTTGTGTAGGAGTTCTGTAATGTCGTCGAGGTTATGAAGAAGTCCTCTAACATTCCATTGTAATATTTGTGTCTCCATGATGACAAAAGTGTTTGAGCTGTGTGTTTAGGAGACTAAGATTAGCTCACGGGGCCCTTTCCAGGCGCCGTGACGCGAGTTTTGTCTTTTTTGGAGCGGTCGAGAGAATCCCGCCGCTCCTTAGGCGCTGGCTGCGCCGTCTGAGTAGGTGTTATGTCCATCGCCTCCTGTGAGGCGCTGGACACGCGCCCTTGAGAGCGCTGTGTTGGACGTGAAGGCCTCGACACGTCGGACGAGACCTTTGGGGCCACCAACCCGGAGGTTGACGGGCCCTCGTTCGCGGACGGCGAAGCAGCGTCAGCTGCTTTCGCCACGGGGGCTGGTGGCACAGCCGCAGCCACACTGTTTGTGGAACGGGCCGATGCCGGAATCTGCTGCGACGCTGCCCCCTTGCGCACCGCACCAGCATACCTTGCGGTATGAAAAACAGAAACACGTTTTCGCGCTTCCTGAAACGATATGTTTTCTTTGATTTTCAATGTAATTACTTCTTTTTCTTTTTTCCATGTTTCACAGGATCGGGAGTATGCAGGGTGCTCACCTTCGCAGTTCACACAGTGGGGTGTTCCGGAACAGTTTTCGGAAGTGTGGTCTTTGTCACCACATTTTGCACACGTGAGATGACCTCGGCAGCTTTGCGAGCCGTGGCCGTACTTCTGACACTTAAAACATCGACGAGGGTTAGGAATGTAAGGTCTTACACGGATTTTTGTATAGCCTGTCTCGAGGGTTTCTGGTAGCACACTAGAGCCAAATGTAATGATCAGATGTTTTGTGGGGAATTCTTTGTTGTCTCGCCTGATTTGTATTCTTTTTACCTCAATGACATTTTGGTCTTGCCAACCTTCTAACAGTTCTGCTTCAGTAAGTTCTAACAGGTCAGAATCTGAGATCACGCCTCGGACTGTGTTGAGGGAACGATGTGGGGTCACTGTGATTGGGATGTCTGCAAAGGTTGAGAGATTTGCGAGTTTTTCATGTTGCAGCTTGTCACGAACCTCAAGGAGGAGGTCGCCGCTTGCCATCTTGCTAGCTTTAAAGCCTGGTCCAATGGTGTCCGTCAGGGATTTAGATACAAGGAAAGGTGATATAACTCTTACTGGCTTATCAGGTTTGTCACTGTGGATAACGTGATATCGTGGAAAGGATTCTTTGCGCGGAGTGAAAAAGTTCAAGGTGACTTCGGTGCGTACGCGCTTTGCAGCGGTACGATCGGGTAACAGAGGGAATGATGCTCTATGCATACTAGATGTAGTTCCTTCGGCAGCAATGGCAGCCACCCACCACGGAGCCCAACAAGGGGACGCTACAAGTTTAACAAAGCAATGACTTGCACACGCCAGCCGTGCATCGCTGCTATAACCCAATGCGTTATACTCAAGGTTGGATATACCGCACCAGGTTAACCCAAGCCGCCTGGGAGAAACAGAAAAAATTAGGAAGAAAGGAGATGACAGGACAGAAAGGTAAGTTGATAGGAAAGTAAAAGATTTAGGAGAGGGACAGGAAAAGGCGACCACCGATTACCCCCGGGTTGGTCAGTCCGGGGGTGCCGTCTACTGTGAAGCCGAGGCCAAAGGAGTGTGTTGCCTCTGCTGAGGGGCCATAAAGGTCCGAACACCCGTCATCGGCTCAACCCCCAGGATCCCCCTTTCCCCAGACACGGCTCAGCCGCGCACGGCTACACGCGGGAGGGTCCAACCCTCATGTGCTCGGGTACGTGGTGGCGCAACTCACCAAACGCCTGCTTGCGCAGACGCCCCTGCGGGGGCACGACACTTGAGTTGAAAGTAAGTATTAGGTGTTTGGTCAGGAGTTCTTTGCCATCTCGCCTCATTTTAATCCGTTTAACATTGATGACATTCTGATCACTGAAACCCTCAAGGAGTTCAGCCTCACTCAGCTGCAACAGGTCATCATCTGAGACAACGCCACGGGTGGTATTCATAGTACGGTGTGGGGTTACTGTTAATTGGGCATCTCCAAATGACACTAGATTGGGCAGTTTCTCGTATTGTTTGAGATCACGGAGTTCCAAGAGATCCCCCGCTTGCCATCCTGGATGCTTTGTAGCCTGTTCCAAAAATATCAGTCAAAGACTTTGAGACAAGGAAAGGTGAAATTGTACGTACTGATGTGTCTGACTTTTCAGAGTGAATTACATGAAATCGGGGGAAATTCTGTGTTTGGCGTCCAAAAAACTGGAACACATCTTCGGTGCGCCCTCTTTTCAGACGGCGATCAGGGAGTGGCGGGAATTGTTCAGCCATAGGTATAGAATTTTTCGGCAGCGACGCCAGCCACCCACCATGGAGCCCAACGAGGGGACGCTGCAGGACCTGGAAAAGACAGGTCCTGCAAAACGCCAGCTGTACGCCACTACTATAACCAAATATGTACAGCCAAGGTTGGTTGCACCACACAAGGTTAACCCTCGCTGCCTGGAAAGTCGGAAGTAAATAGAAGAGAGGAGAAGACAGGAAAGATTGAAAGTGAGAGAAAGACGAAGATTGAAGAGAAGGATAGGAAAAGGCAACTACCGATTTCCCCCGGGTGGGCCAGTCCGGGGGTGCCGTCTACGTGAAGCCGAGGCCAAAGGGGTGTGTTGCCTCCGCCGGGGGGCCGTAAAGGTCCAAACACCCGGAATTGGCTCAACCCCCAGGATCCCCTTTTCCCCGGACACGGCTAAGCCGCGCACGGTTAGACGCGGGAGGGGCCAACCCTCGTGTGCTCGGGTCCGTGGTGTCGCAACACACCAAACGCCTGCTGACGCAGACGCCCCTGCGGGTCAATCGTCTAGTCGTCCGCGTCAACGGTGACTTTAACTCCCACAACACATCCTGGGGGAGCGGCCACACTGACCCTAACGGGCGTGATCTGTTTGATGCCATCCATGCAGCTGGACTTCTCGTCATCAACACGGGCAAGCCCATCTTTGCCCGACGAGGAGTCAAGAGTCGCAGCGTCATCGACCTCTTACTGGTGTCGGAGCGCTGTCACTACGAGTGGCACCGAAAGCCCGACACCCAGGGGTCCGATCATTTTCCCATCGTCCTCCAGCCCCTCCACAATGCTCACCAACAAGTGCGCACATACTGTGTAGTGAACTGGCCTCGTTTCCGCGAACTTTGTGCTACTGTGCCAGTCGCGTCCGACCTATTCACACACATCGCTGAGTGCGCCAGCAGTGCTTCTGTTTACTGTGCTGTGTCCGCCAACGCACCTGCTCCGGACATCAAACAGCTCAACCTTCGAGCTGCTCGCCGGAGAGCAGAACGCGTAGCCATCCGCACCACCAAACCTGAGCACTGAACTCTCTACAATCGTATTGATGCCGTGTGCCGTCGTCACGCAAGTCAACGCCGCAACGAGAGCTGGGCTGGACTCTGTGCCACTCTGGATGACCCCCGAAACCAGTCACGATGTTGGCGCATCCTCGGTGCCACGCTCCGTCCAAAAGTCCCACGTTGCCCGGCCCTGTAAATTGCAGTCACGCGGCACATCACTTCCGCCCAAGTCGCCGAACTCATTGCCGACAACTTATGCGTTCTGCCTCACGATCCCGCCTCTGCTCACGCTGTTCCATTGGCCCCTCCCGACCAAAACAGATGCGAACTATTTGCACCTCTCCGTTACTTCCCTACACAGGGCATTAGAGACGAGATCCATGCCCTGTGTAGCGAAGATTTCACCATTTACGAGCTCACATTTGTGCTCCAAAACCGCAAACGTCGGTCCGCACCGGGAAGCGATGGCATCACATATCAAATGCTTCGCAACCTCGACCACTCCCACCTCCTCGAAGCCTACAATGCGGTTTGGCGCTCCGGAGTCATACCAGCCTCGTGGAAAGAAGCCACCGTCGTGCCCCTCCTGAAAAAGGGCAAACCAGCCTCACACCTCACTTCGTTCCCGGCCCATTTCCCTCACCTCTGCCGCTGGGAAAGTTCTCGAGGCAATGGCGCTTCGTAGGCTCGACAGGATCGCCGCCGCACTGGACTTTATTCCGCCCGAAATGAGCGGCTTCCGACGGCATCGTGCGACCGCTGACTGCCTCGCTGACGTCATCGCTACACTAGAAGAGCCAAACGCGGGTCGGGGGCTCGACAAGCTCACCTCGCTCCGTCTCCGTTGGTGTCCCTCAGGGGAGCGTCCTCAGCCCCTTTCTTTTTAATCTTGCCCTGGCACGCCTTCCCGACTTCATCCCGCGCACCCTCCCTTCTGACGTCCGCCTAGCCATTTATGCCGACGATTTGGCTCTCATTGCTGTTGGACCCACTTCAAGCGGCAGGCTTGTCCGTCAAAGCATTCAGGGCGCCATCAATGCCATCGACTCCTACCTCACCGGTATAGGACTCAATCTTTCGACCACCAAAACCGAGGCTCTACTGGTACACCCCCAGTTTCGCGGACGCTACCAGGTTTCTCGCCTCAATCTGCGCAGTGTACTCATCCCGTGGTCAGCCAGAGTCCGCTACCTGGGAGTACTAATCGACCATAGACTCAGCTGGAAACCAGCCGTAGCGGCACTGCTCAAGGGTTCAACCAAAGTTGCAAACACCGCGCGCTCCCTCCTTGCTCGAGGCCGCGGGTGTTCGCCGCAACTAGCACTCAGGGTATACAATGCTGTCGCCACCTCAAGATGTCTTTACGGACTCTGGACATGCAACACAGGCAAGTCATCCGACAACTGTACGGCCTCCCGCGCAACTCTCCAATAGGCCCCACACTCGCGGAAGCCAAAGACTTCCCCCTTTCCGTCAGAGCACAATGGCGCGCTCTCAACCACGTCGAGCGGCTCCAACGCACCCGTCAAGGACAATACCTTGTTCTACGACTGCACTCTCTCCCCCACTGCTGCATGGGACGGCGAGCAGCAGAGTTTCACACCCTCGTGCCCACCCCCTACTGTGGCTGGCTTCCCCCCACTCCCCATCGTCATCGCCCGGCCGTCATTCATACAACCATTCCGGGTGTTAGAAGCAAACGGAACACCCCCACTTGCGCAATTCTCCAGGATGTCGCCGCCACTTTCGATGAAAGACTTTTTGGCCGCATGAAAGTGTTCACCGACGGCTCGGTTATCAAGAACGGCTCCGCAGCAGCAGCCTGCACCATCCCAGAGCTGTCAACCCGCAAACAGTGTCGCCTTCGCGGCAGTTGCTCCTCAACTCTGGCTGAACTCGCAGCCCGTGACCTGGCTGCCGATCTCGTTCTCGAACATCTCCCACCTGCTGTCGCCATGCTTACCGACTCTCGCGCCACCCTACAAACCCTTATTAAAGGGGAAAGAGGCCCGCTCATTGGCCAACGACTTTCCATGAAGTTCGCATACGCACAACAAAATGGTTGCGACCTTCTCCTTCAATGGGTCCCATCACACGCTGGCATCCAAGGAAATGAACAGGCAGATGACCTAGCCAAACATGCACACGACCAGGACGTACCGTTTACCGACTTCGTTTGCCCTTTCGACTCTGTCCGCCAAGCAATCTCGAATGCCATCAGAGCCAAACACCCCGACGCGCGGGTCGCCTCCGGTGTTCCGCTTCATCCGCTTCCAAAGTTGGGGCTCTCTCGAGCCGATCGGACATTTGGCACAACCGACGCGAAGTCGGAGACGAAAACGGCCCAGCGAGTTGCTCAACTATCCGGCACCGGCAGTTCTGTCTGCCTCATCTGCAACGATGGCTCAGATGAAACCCTGAGCCACATTCTTCTTGACTGCGCCGGCTATATCCACGCCCGCGACTCATTAACAGCCACATATCGCCGCCTTGGACTGCCATCGGACAACGCGGACGTTTTCCTTTTCCCCCGTGGACACCCTTCTATAACCAAGCGAGCTTTCACAGCTCTGCTTGATTTCTTTGAATCCACGACACTTTACACGCACGCGGCTATAAGCCCCGTTTTGCTACTTCTTCCCCTCTTCAGGGTCTTACCGCTCTCCTCTTTTCACTCCTCACTCTTTAACTCCCATTATCCCTTCCCCGTGCAGTGCTGTTGAGGTGACCTCATATCGAGAGACAGTTACAGCGCTGCACTTTTATCTTCACCTTCATTTAAAAGCCACTTACTACTAATACTCCTCGACGAGTGCGACGTACTTGCTCTGAAGAAATGTACTACGTTCTCGCGGGAGAGCTCAACCTGCCGGGCTTCATGGCATACCCTAGCGCCACCAGCTGTCAGCAGGCGTCATGCACGGCCAGTCCGTGTGTCGATCCTTCCCAACCGGCGGGGCGGTCACGCGCATCGCTTTACGTGCGCGCTGACCTCGCCCAGGACGTGGTGCGAGTGGACGACTTGACGTGTGCCAATGTGATGTGCGTGGCGGTGGCCGTGCGCGTCGGGGCCACCGACACATGCGTCGCCAGTGTGTACGTTCGTCCCAGTCAACCATGGGACCCCGAGTTCGTTGGGCACCTGTCCGGCCGTGTTGGGGCGGACCTCGTCGTCTGCGGTGATTTTAATTCGCACCACACGGCGTGGGGCTGCACCCGCATCGACGAGAGCGGCCGGAAACTGCTGGACGGTGCACTCACTGCGAGCAGGCCTGCTTGTGGCAAACACGGGCGGGCCTACCTTCGCGCGCCGAGGTTGTGTGGGGAGTGCTATCGACCTCGTGCGAGTGTCGGAGCGATGCCACTACATCTGGCGTCGCAGCCCCGACACGCGGGGGTCTGACCACTTTCCGATTTTCCTCGTTCCTCATGCCGCCGCCCACCTGCCCACACGAACCTACAGTGTGGTGAACTGGCCGTGTCTCCAGGAACTGTGTGCTGTGGTGCGAGTCTCGGAGGGCGGCCTCTTCGGGCACATCACCGAGTGCGCGCGTGCAGCCACGACCCGCTGTGTGGTGCCCGCCGGAACGCCAGTGCCGGACATCAAACAGCTCAACCTGCGAGGTGCGCGAGATGGATGATGATGATATATGTTGTTTTCTGGCGCAAGGGCCAGCTATGGCCAAAGAGCGCCAAGACGTGGTGTACCGAGTGAGCAATGGTATGATCAATGACAGTGGGTAGGTGTAGGGTGGCTGTAAAGGGGCCTAAAATTCTGCGCACTAAAGGTGCGTAAAATACAAAATTAATAAGATCATGACAATGATGTGATAGGGCGCAATGAATATGGTATAAAAAAATCTGTGAGCGATACAAGGCACTACTGCCTCACAGAGACCCTTAGAAGCAAGAGCCTGGAGGAGAGTGCATTTCAAAATGCTGTCGCAGCAGCGTCCTCTGAAAGAGGACCCTGCTACGAATCTCTCGGGCGAAGAACTTGCAAAATGTCGATGTCGTTTAAAAAGGCTAAAACTGAGTCGTGCTGAAATACCGGGTCATTAGCTAAAAACATCGCTGGGTGAAGGGGTATGTTCTCTCTATAGGCTTGAACAAAGTGTTTCTTTCTTTCAGGTTCTATTAATGGACACTGTACTAGGATGTGAAGTACAGTAAGTGCTTCCCCGCATCTAGTACAGGTTGGGGGTTCGCCTCCAGACAGCAGGTAATTATGCGTGCTGTAAGTGTGTCCTATTCTGAGCCTACAGAATAGGACATCATTTCTTCTAGATTTCGTGGTCGATGGCCAGTTTCCTAAATGGGGCTTAATTAAATGGAGCTTGTTATGAGTCTGGCCGTCCCACAAACGCTGCCAATGGACTCGAAGTCTCTTGCGTAGATATGGCTTCATATCATGAACAGGGACGGGCATAGATGTGTTGCCAGCTTTTGCCTCGACGGATGTGGCAAGCTGGTCTGCCAGTACATTTCCCTCGATGTCTCGGTGTCCTGGCACCCAGCACACCACAACATGCTGCCCAGATGCATAAATACTACATATGAATGAATAAAGCGATACTATTATGGGATTTTTGTGCCTTTTAAGAGATTTTAAAGCTTTTACTACGCTCAGCGAGTCTGTGTAGATGATTGCTTTGGGTATTTTCGATTCTTGATATGTTTAAGAGCCGACAGTATTGCATAAGCCTCTGCTGTAAAATGCTCGTTTGTGGGTGCAGGGCGTCGGCATCTGAAAAGTGATGGGCCAACCGCTGCATAAGAGACGCCAGCATGAGACTTTGATGCATCGGTGTAAAATTCCGGACAGGAGTATTTATGCTGCAGTTCAAGGAAGTGCATTCGAATGTGTGCAACGGGGCGTGCTTCGTAACATGTAAAAAGGACAAATCACACTCTACAATCTGCCACTGCCACGGTGCGACCTGTATAGTGGGTGTCATTAGACGATGTTCAAAAGTGGGACATCCATTTCCTCAGCCAGACTTCTCACACGCAACGAGAAGGGCTCTCTTACTGCAGGTCGGTTATGAAAGAGGTGGGAGCTGGACAAATCATTTACGGTGGAATATGAGGGATGTTCACTGTTTGCATTCACTCTAAGGAAATACATGAAAGCTGTGTAGGTCCTCTGCAAGTGGAGGGACCACTCATTGGATTCCACGTAAAGGCTTTCTTTCTACAGGGCTTGTCCTAAAGGCACCTGTAGACAAGCGAATACCTAGATGGTGGATGGGGTCCAGCATCTTCAACGCGGTTGGGGTGGCTGACTGATAAATTATGGCCCCGTAGTCTAGGCGTGTTCGTATGAAGCTTTTATACAAATTTAACAGACACTTTCTGTCACTACCCCATGTAGTGCGTGACAACACTTTTAAAATATTCATTGTTTTCATGCACTTGTTTTTTAGATGTTTTAGGTGTGGTATGAATGTTAGCTTTGTGTCAAGAATAATGCCTAAGAATTTATGTTCCGTTTTTACAGGTAGACGCTGTCGTTGCAGGTCAATGTCGGGGTACAGTCCTCTCTTTCTAGAAAAAAGGACGCAGGTGCTCTTTTGTGGATTTAGGCAGAATCCATTCTCGTCTGCCCATTTAGCCACCTTGTTCAGACCAAGTTGAACCTGCCGCTCACAGATTGCAAGGTTGCATGATTTAAATCCAATCTGTACATCATCGACGTACAGTTGAATAGAACATGTTGCGTGGGATGCATAGACGCAAGGAATTCATTTTTATAATAAGAGAGTGCAACTGAGCACCCCACCCTGCGGCACTCCAGTTTCCTGCACAAAAGGTCGTGATAAGCATTGCCAACTCGAACACGGAATGTGCGATTCAGCAGATAACTTTCAATCACATTTAGCATATTACCACGTATACCAAAGTGGGAGAGGTCTCTCAGTATTCCGAACCGCCATGTGGTGTCGTATGCTTTTCCATATCGAGGAACACAGAAAGGAAGAATTGTTTGTGAACAAAAGCTTCACGTATCTGTGCCTCAATACGTATCAAATGGTCAATGGTGGATCGACCCTCGCGAAAACCGCACTGGTATGGGTCAAGCAGCTTGTTTGATTCTACGAAATGTATCAGACGACGGTTTATCATTTTCTCGAAAGCTTTGCAGAGGCAGCTTGTTAGAGCTATGGGCCGGTAACTGGATACGGACGATGGATCCTTGCCCTGCTTCAGGATAGGGATCACTATGGCCTCTTTCCAGGCAGAGGGGATCTCGCCGGAGGTCCATATAGAGTTATAGAGACAGAGAAGGGTTTTCTTAGTTTCAGAGGGTAGGTTTTTCAACATGTCATATAGTATACGGTCAGGTCCTGGGGCAGATTGGTTGCAACAGGTGAGTGATGCATGCAGCTCTGCTAGGGAGAAAGGTAGGTTATATGGCTC
Source organism: Dermacentor silvarum (assembly GCF_013339745.2). NCBI lineage: Eukaryota > Metazoa > Arthropoda > Arachnida > Ixodida > Ixodidae > Dermacentor > Dermacentor silvarum. The sequence continues at coordinate 143,356,242 of NC_051160.1, read as the reverse complement.
GTTTCCGGTGCTCTTTCGGTCCAGTTTTTGTTTTTCTATTGCTGATTTGTATCTTTTAAACGCTGGAGAATAGTGTGATGAACTGGAAACACGTTCAAAATGTGCACCCAGATGGTTCGCTTGGTCCTCCAGGCTGTCTCCCTGTCTGTCTACCAGGGGAGGCGGATGTGTTTGTCGTCCTCTTACTCTATTCACCCTGTTCCAAACCTTGGCCTCATCCGTGTACGAGTTGATACTTGATAAAAATGTTTGCCAGCTGTCTCTCCTGGCTTGTCTGCGTGTTCTCCTACCTTGGGACTTGATTTTCTTGAAACTGACAAGGTTTTCAGCAGTAGGATAATTGCGAAGCTGCCTCCATGCTCTGTTCTGCTGCCTACGTGCGTTCCGGCATTGTTCATTCCACCACGGAACACTGCGTTTGCTAGAAAGACCACTTGTTTGGGGAATACACTTAGAAGCTGCATCTATTATGAAATTTGTAAAATACTCGATGGCACCGTCAATTCCGAGCGATGAAATGTCAGCCCACGAGAGCTTACTGGTAAGTGTTTGGAATTTTTCCCAGTCCGCTGCATTGACCTTCCACCGGGGAGCATGTGGTGGAGATTCGTATTGTCTTGGCGCTCTCAGCAGTATTGGGAAATGGTCGCTCCCGTAAGGGTTTTTTATAACTTCCCATTCAAGTTCAGGTAATATGGATGGGGAAGCTATGCTGAGGTCTATAGAGGAAAAGGTTTTGTTTGCAAGACAATAATATGTCGGTTCTTTTTTGTTAAGCAGACAAGCACCGGATGAGAAAAGAAAATCTTGAATTAGACAGCCTCGCGCATCGATGCGAGCGTCGCCCCACAGACTGTTGTGTGCATTGAGATCGCCAAGAACAAGATAGGGCTCTGGCAATTCGTCTATCAAGGACTGAAATTCGTGTTTGTGTAAGCGGTAATGTGGGGGTATGTATAGCGAGCAAATGGTGATGAGTTTGTTAAGGAGAACCAGTCGAACTGCCACTGCTTCAAGGGGTGTTTGCAGCTGCAAACGTTGACATGCTATGCTTTTGTGAGTCATGATGGCAACACCGCCTGATGATGCGAGACCATCATCGCGATCTTTAGGAAACGTAACATACTGTCGAAGAAAGTTTGTATGTGTCGATTTTAAATGAGTTTCCTGTACACACAGCACTTTTGGATTGTGTTTGTGGAGAAGTTCTTGCACATCATCGAGGTTCCTAAGAAGGCCTCTGATGTTCCATTGTATAATTTGTGTGGCCATACTGAAAGTAAATGGGTGCTGTGTGTACTAAAAACAAAAAGGAAGTGTTGCATTAGATTACAGAGCCCTTTCCAGGCCCTGTAACGCGGGATTTGTCTTTTCTGAAGCGGTCGAGGGAACCTCGCCGCTCCTTAGGCGCTTGGTGCGCCGTCGGGGTGGGTGTGGTGTCCATTGCCTCTTGTGAGGCGCCGGACACGCGCTCTTGCGAGCGAGAACTTTCACGAAAAAGTCTCGCCGCGAAGGACGAGACATTTGCGCCCACCAGCCCGGATGTCGATGGGGCTGCCTTTGGGCCTGAGCTGCGCCGGCTGTTGCCAGCACCAGCAGGGGCCGGTGAGGGTGAGGCAGCCTTGACTGCACCCACCGTGGGAGCTGCTGGCGGGCCTGCGGGTTCGCTACGCGAAGCGCAGGCTGCCACCGAGGACTGTTGTGGTGCCGGCAACCCTAGAGTAACCGGGCCTGTTCGCTGGTTGGGTGGAGTAGACTTAGCTCCTTCCACCCTGGGGGCAGGAGCCACAAGCGACAGCTCGCTGCGCGCGAGCTGGGCAGGTAGCAGTAGCCGCTGCGACGCTGCCCCTTGACGCGCCGCATCAGCATATGTGGTAGTGTGGAATGGTGAGCACCTTTTGCGTGCTTCCCTGAACGATATGTTCTCGCGCACTTTGAGAGTGATAATTTCTTTTTCTTTTTTCCAGTTAGGACAGGATCTGGAGTAAGCTGGATGTTCACCATCACAGTTTACACAGTGTGGTGTCGCTTCGCAGTTATCTGAGGCGTGACCTTAGACTCCACATTTCGCGCATGTAAGTCTACCACGACAGCTCTGCGAGCCGTGGCCAAATCTTTGACATTGGAAACATCGTCTTGGATTAGGTATGTATGGTCTGACAGCTATCTTAGTGTATCCGGTTTCTATTGTTTGTGGCAGATCGCAAGTGGCAAAGGTCAGGATCAGGTGTTTTGTAGGAATTTCTTTATTGTCTCGTCGGATAATGATACGCTGTACGTTGGTTACATTTTGCTCTTTCCAGCCCTCCAATAGTTCGGTTTCGGACAAGTCAATGAGATCTGCATCAGAAACTACTCCGCGTGCTGTATTCATAAACGGTGAGGTGAAACGGTAACAGGAATGTCTCCAAATGCCACAAGCTTGTTGAGTTTATTGTGCTGCTCTTTATCACGGATCTCAAGCAGGAGGTCCCCGCTCGCCATTTTGGTGACTTTGTAACCTGGGCCAAGGGCGTCAGTCAAGCCTTTTGCGACTAGAAAAGGGGATACGGTTCTTGCTGGTTTCTCGGTCTTCTCACTATGAACTACTTGGTAACGGGGGAAAATTTCTCTTGGTCTGAATAAGCTTAATAGTTCTTCGGTGCGTCCCCTCTTGTGAGGGTGACGATCAAGTAAACGGGGAAATGCAGGCGTTCCCATACTGGTTTGGTTTATTTCGGCAGCAATGGCGGCCACCCACCACGGAGCCCAACTAGGGGACGCTGCAGCACTTAACGCGTAAGGCTGCAGGCGCCAACCGTACATTGCCACTATAACCTAATATATTATACCCAAGGGAGGGCACATACACAAGGTTAACCCAAGCCGCCTGTGAAAATTAGGAAGTGACGGAAAAGAAGAGATGATAGGAGAGTAAAAGAAAGGAGATAGGAAAGCAAAAGGTTGGAGAGGGGGACAGGAAAAGGCGACCACCGGTTTCCCCCGGGTGGGTCAGTCCGGGGGTGCCGTCTACGTGAAGCAGAGGCCAAAGAGGTGTGTTGCCTCCGCCGAGGGGCCGTAAAGGTCCAAACACCCGGCATCGGCTCAACCCCCAGGATCCCCTTTTCCCCGGACACGGCTAAGCCGCGCACGGCTACACGCGGGAGGGTCCAACCCTCATGTGCTCGGGTACGTGGTGTCGCAACGCACCAAACGCCTGCTTACGCAGACGCCCCTGCGGGGTCCGCAGAAAAGATGCTTGTTTCCGGGTGCAAGACGTCAGATTCTGAGAAAGACGGACCAACGGCTGCATAAGACACGCCAGCATGGGACTTCGATGCGTCAGTATAAAATTCTGGGCATGAGTACTTTAGCTGCAGTTCGAGGAAGTGCATTCGGATGTGTGCCTCTGGAGCATGCTTTGTAACATGAACAAACAATGTATCACATTTAATGAGCTGCCACTGCCACGGTGGTAAGAGCTTTGCTGGGGCTTTTAGACGAGGTTCTAAAAGTGGGACACCCATTTCATCACTGAGCTTCCTCACACGCAGTGAGAAGGGCTCCTTTGCTGTGGGTCGGTTACGGAACAGTGTGGTGCAAGTCATATCATTTATGGTAGCGTAACACGGATATTCAGGGTTTGCGTGTACCTTCAGAAAATATGCAAAGCTAGAGTATTACCTCTGCAAGGTAAGTGACCACTCGTTTGATTCTGCGTATAGGCTTTGTATAGGACTTGTCCTGAAAGCACCTGTGGCCAGGCGGATACCTAAATGATGAATCGGATCTAGCATCTTCAACGCGCACGGTGCGGCAGAGTGGTACACAACGGCATCATAGTCTAAACGTGTACGTACAAGACTTTTGTACAGGTTCAATAGGCACTTCCTGTCGCTACCCCATGTGGTGTGGGACAGAAGCTTAAGGAGGTTCATTGTTTTCATGCATTTCGTCCTGAGGTATTTGATGTGGGGTATAAACGTTAGTTTTGAATCCAAGATGATTCCTAAGAATTTATGTTCACTGCTGACAGTGAGTTCATCTCCATTAATAAAAATACTAGGGGTTGGCGTTGCGCCTCTCTTCTTGGAGAAAAGCATGCAAGTACTTTTCTGCGTGTTCACTTTAAACCCATTTTCATCCGCCCATCTACATAACTTGTTTAAGCCAAGCTGGACCTGGCGTTCGCAGATAGCAAGATTGCAGGATTTAAAACCTATCTGCACATCGTCGACGTATACAGAGTAAAACATGGTGCGTGGGATGACTGTGTGAAGTGAATTCATTTTTACGACAAAGAGCGTGCAACTAAGCACGCCTCCCTGTGGCACACCGGTCTCTTGGGTGAATGTTCTAGACAAACTGTTGCCCACTCTTACACGAAACGTGCGGTCAACGAGATAGCTTTCGATTATGTTCAACATGTTACCACGGACACCCATTGAAGAAAGGTCCCGAAGGATACCAAAACGCCATGTCGTATCGTATGCCTTCTCTAGGTCAAGAAATACTGAAAGAAGGAATTGTTTATGTATAAAGGCATCCCTGATGTTGGCCTCGATGCGAACGAGGTGGTCTGTTATCGATCTACCTTCTCGGAAACCACACTGGAGGGGGTCTAGAATTTTGTGATTTTCCAGGAAACAGATTAGGCGTCTGTTTATCATTTTTTCAAAGAGCTTGCACAGACAGCTTGTTAGAGCTATTGGTCTGTAACTACTGGCTAGAGAGGGATCCTTGCCTTGTTTTTAAGTATGGGGATAACAATAGCTTCTTTCCAAGCAGATGGAATGTGATGATGTGTGGTGTTTTATGGCGCAAGGGCCAGTTATGGCCAAAGAGCGCCATGCCAGTGTTTGTGAATGTGCCGTCGAGCAATGAATTCTGAGAAGTAGATGAAACATGGCTGTAAAGGGGCCTAAAATTATCGCTGTAAAGTGCGTAAAATATATATGTACTAAAATCATGGCAATGACTAATGATGTGTACTATGAAATGAGGAATGCATTGAGAAAGAAGAATAATATATTTAAAATATTTAAGATACAGTAATTGGCAAGAAGCACTACTACCTAAACAGAGCCCTTGAACCACAAGGGCCTGGAGGCATGTGCTATCAAAAATTATCACAGCGACATCCTCTGGAGAGAGGATGTGCTACGAACTTATTGGGCTAATAACATGTAGCACAACATCATTCAAAAAATCGAGGACTGCTTTGGCATTAAAAAGCGGTTGTTCACCAATAAATAGCATGGGATGTAGAGGGATATTGTAGCGGTATGCTACCGGAAAATGTTTCCTTCTCTCGGCTTCGGCTTCCCGACACTCCACGAGGACATGGAGGACGGTCAGCCTCTCACAACATCTACCACAGGTTGGTGGTTCATCACCAATAAGCAAAAAATTGTGGGTGCCATATGTATGTCCTATTCTTAGACGACAGAACAGGACATCAGTTCGTCGTGTTTTAGTTATGGGGGGCCAGTAACCTAGCTGTGGCTTAATCAAATTAAGCTTATTACTTGTTTGTGTGTCCCACAAGCGTTGCCAGTGGCTTCGCAGTTTCTTTCGCAAGAAAGGTTTCAAATCTGTTGCAGAAACAGCAGCTGTAGAGTTAATAGCGGTTGATGTCACTGATGTGGCCATTTGGTCTGCAAGAACATTGCCCTCGATGCCTCTATGCCCAGGCACCCAGCATATAGTGACATGCTGGTTAGTTGCGTAAGCTCTACAAAGAACAGAATAGAGCTCAATGAGTACAGGATTTCTTAGTTTGCAGAATGACATCAAGGCTTTCACGACACTTTGAGAGTCTGTATATATGATAGTCTTTTGAAGTTTTGATTTCTTTATATGCTTTACAGCTGATAAAAGTGCATAGGACTCAGCCGTAAAGATACTTGTTTCCGGGTGGAGTACACCGGATTCCGAGAAGGATGGGCCGACGGCTGCATAAGAAACCCCGGCGTGTGACTTAGAAGCGTCTGTGTAAAATACTCTGTGCACGAGTACTTGGACTGAAGTTCTAGGAAATGCATTTTAATGTGTGCCTCTGATGCGTGTTTCGTGACTTCTATAAATGATGTGTCACAATCTATGAGCTGCCACTGCCACGGAGGTAACAGTTTCACTGGGGCCATAGGACGATGATCAAGCAGCGGAACACCCATTTCCTCACTAAGATTCCTCACACGCAAAGAGAACGGCTTTCTCGCTGCAGGTCGATTGTGGAATAGTGTGGCAGCGGTCACATCGTTTATTGTTGAGTAAGACGGATGTTCAATATTTCCTTGCACTTTCAGAAAATATGTAAAACTGCTGTATGACCGCTGCAGATGAAGTGACCACTGATTCGACTCTACGTAGAGGCTCTGGATTGGACTTGTCCTGAAAGCACCAGTCGCGAGGCGGATACCTAAGTGGTGAACAGGGTCTAGTATTTTTAATGCACTTGGCGTTGCAGAATTATAAATTATAGACCCGTAATCAAGGCGTGAGAGGACAAGACTTTTATACAGGTTAAGCAGACACTTTCGGTCACTACCCCAAGTCGTACGTGACAGAAGCTTTAAAAGGTTCATTGTCTTCAGGCATTTGGCCTTAAGATACTTAATATGAGGAATAAATGTAAGCTTGGAATCCAAAATAATGCCTAGAAACTTATGCTCGCTGCTGACAGAGAGTGCATCTCCTTTTATTTGTATACTGGGGACAGGCATTATGCCTCTCTTGTTTGTAAAGAGTACGCAAGTGCTCTTCTGAGCGTTTACTTTAAAACCGTTCTCATCTGCCCATTTGGACAATTTGTTTATTACAAGCTGCACTTGTCGTTCGCAGATGGCAATATTGCATGACTGGAAGGCAATTTGCACATCGTCGACATAAACGGAGTAAAACATTGACCGTGGAATGACTGTGTGCAGGGAATTCATTTTTACAATAAATAGTGTGCAACTAAGCACGCCTCCCTGTGGCACACCGGTCTCTTGGGTGAATGACTTAGACAAAGCGTTGCCCACTCTTACGCGGAATGTGCGGTTAGACAGGTAACTTTCGATTGTGTTTAGCATGTTGCCACGGACACCCATCGCAGAGAGATCTCGGAGAATGCCGTAGCGCCATGTCGTGTCGTAAGCTTTTTCTAGGTCGAGGAACACTGAAAGACAGAACTGCTTATGTATAAAAGCGTCTCTAATATAAGACTCAATGCGAACAAGGTGGTCTGTTGTGGACACACCTTCCCTGAAACCACATTGGAAGGGGTCTAGTAATTTGTTATTTTCAAGGAAACAGATTAAGCGCCTGTTGATCATTTTTTCAAATAGTTTGCACAGACAGCTTGTTAGCGCTATTGGCCTGTAGCTGCTGGCTAGGGACGGGTCTTTGCCTTGTTTAAGCACGGGAATGACTATAGCTTCCTTCCACGAGGACGGGATATATCCATGCGCCCACATGACATTGAAAAGATACAGGAGTGTTTTCAGCGCTTCAGGATTCAGGTGCTTAATCATTTCATATATGACACGATCACCGCCTGGCGCAGAGTTATTGCAGCAAGCGAGGGATGCTTTCAGTTCAGTTAAAGTAAATGAATAATTGTAGACCTCACTCGATGAACCTTTACGTTTTAGGGGCTGTCGCTCTTCGCGTTCTTGGACTCTCAAAAATGCTTGTGTGTAGTGGGACGCACTGGAGATATATTCAAAGTGTTCGCCAAGACAACCAGCCTGATCTTCCAGGCTCTCTCCTTGAGTATTTACTAAGGGGAGTGGGTGTACCTCCCGGCCTTTTAATTTATTTACTCGATTCCACACTTTCGTCTCATCCGTGTAAGAATTTATACTGGAGATGTACTTCTCCCAACTCTTCCTTTTAGCACGTCGACGTGTTCTTCTAGCCTGGGACTTTATTTGTTTGAAATTAATCAAGTTTTCGGCGGTTGGAGAGTCGCGAAGTCGTCCCCAAGCTTTGTTTTGATTTTTCCGTGCTTCCTTGCATTCTTCGTTCCACCACGGGATACGACGTTTATTAGCCAGTCCGTTAGTTTGACGGATGCATGTTGTGGCAGTCTCAATTATAAAGCCCGTTATATATGCTACAGCATCATCTATATTTAAAAAGGCAATATCATCCCTGCTTAAATAAGTTTGTTCGTGGAAACGTTCCCAGTTAGCCGAGTCAACCTTCCATCGGGGAATGTGTGGGGAACATAGATCTTGTTTTGTCAGTTTTAACATGATTGGGAAGTGGTCGCTCCCAAAAGGGTTCTTCAGAACGGACCACTCCAGGTACGGAATCAGTGTACTCGACACGATACTTAAATCTATGGAGGAGTATGTGTTGTGCGCCATGCTGTAGTAAGTTGGCTCTTTCTTATTAAGTAAACATGCTCCTGAAGAAAAGAGAAAGTTTTCAATTAGGCGTCCTCTCGCATCGCAACGAGAGTCTCCCCACAATGTGTTATGTGCATTTAAATCTCCGACAACTATGTATGGTGCCGGAAGTTCATCTATGTAGTTCTGAAATTCAGTTTTATTAAGGTGATAATTAGGAGGGATGTATATAGAGCTAACAGTGACTAGCCTGTCAAACAATACCCCTCGGACAGCAACTGCCTCCTAGGGGCGTACGAAGTTTCAGTTCTCGACAGGCAACACCTCTGTCAACTACGATAGCAACACCGCCGGATGACACGGAGGTGTCATCGCGGTCTTTGCGAAAGATGGCGTATTGCCGGAGAAAGTTGCATTGTGTAGGTTTAAGGTGTGTCTCCTGAACACACAGCACCTTCGGATTAAACTTGTGTAGGATTTCTTTGACGTCATCGAGGTTGTGTAGGAGTCCTCTGACGTTCCACTGTATAATTTGTGTATTCATGTTGAAAGTGTTTTTTGTGCTGTGTGTAAAGGAGACTAACTTAAGCTACAGAGCCCTTGTCGGGCCCTGTGATGCGGGCTTTTTCTTTTTTGGAGCGATCGCGAGATTCTCGCGGCTCCTTAGGCGCTGACGGCGCCGTCTGGCCAGTTGTTGTGTCCATCGCCTCTTGCGAGGCGCTGGACACGCGCTCTTGCGAGCGGTTGGTTAGACGGGAAGGCCTCGCCTCGAGGGACGAGGCCCTGGAGGCCACCAGCCCGGAGGTCGATGGCCCCTTCTTGAGAGTTGGCGGAGCAGCGCTAGCTGCTGCCGCCGAGGGGGCGGATGGCGTCACTGGCGGCTCACTGTGTGTGGGCCGGACAGCTGCCGGAAGCCGTTGCGACGCTGCCCCCTGACGCGTCACATCGGCAAAGGTTTTCTTGGGCAGGTAGGATACCCGCCTGCGTGCCTCCTTGAACGTTAGATTTTCCTTTACTTTAATTATTACAATTTCCTTTTCTTTTTTCCAGGTGGGGCACGACCGCGAGTATGCGGCGTGCTCCCCATCACAGTTCACACAATGTAGCGAGTTTTCACAAGAGTCAGATGAGTGTTCATGAGCACTGCATTTCGCACACGTTTGGCGGCCTCGACAGTTCTGAGAGCTGTGGCCGAATCGCTGGCATTTAAAGCATCTGAGAGGATTTGGAACGTATGCCCTGACACGAAGTTTGATGTATCCGGCCTCGATGGACTCGGGCAGGACACTTGAGCCGAAAGTGAGCACCAGGTGCTTAGTCTTGATTTCTTTGCCGTCGCGCCTCATCTTAATTCTTTTAACGTTTATCACATTCTGCTCACTGAAGCCCTCCAAGAGTTCAGCCTCGGTTAGCTCCATTAAATCGTCATCTGAAACAACGCCGCGAGTGGTGTTCATAGTACGGTGTGGGGTCAGTGTTATTGGGATGTCCCCAAATGACACTAATTTCGGTAGCTTTTCGTATTGTATCTGATCGCGGAGCTCCAGAAGCAGATCACCGCTTGCCATTTTCGATGCTTTGTAGCCTCGGCCAAGAACTTCAGTCAGAGACTTCGAGACAAGGAAGGGTGAGATCATTTTTGCTGTCTTTTCAGGTTTATCGGAGTGGATGACGTGAAATCGTGGAAAGTTTTGTGTTTTGTTGCCAAAAAATTGAAATACATCTTCGGTGCGCCCTCGTTTCTGAGGGCGATCAGGGAGTTTAGGGAAGGCACTGTCCATGAGTATAGCTGGGATTTTCGGCAGCGATGCCAACCACCCACCAAGGAGCCCAACGCGGGGACGCGACAGGAGTTCATGTAATGGGAATCCTGCCAACGCCAGTTGTACATCACTGCTATAACCAAATACAGCATAGCCAAGACTGGCTAGCCACACAAGGTTAACCCTTGCCGCCCAGAAATTTGGAAGTGAGGAGAAGATAATAGAAGACAGGAAAGAAGAGACAGTGAAAGAGAAAGAAAAAGTGGTGAGAGGGGGACAGGAAAAGGCGACTGCCGATTTCCTCCAGGTGGGTCAGTCTGGAGGTGCCGTCTATGTGAAGCAGAGGCCGAAGAGGTGTGTTGCCTCCGCCGGGGGGCCTTAGAGGTCCGAACACCCGGGATCGGCTCAACCCCCAGGATCCCCCTTTCCCCAGACACGGCTAAGCCGCGCACGGCTACACGCGGGAGGGTCCAAGCCTCATGTGCTCGGGTACGTGGTGTCGCAACACACCAAACGCCTGCTTACGCAGACGCCCCTGCGGGGAGCAGATGGAATGTATCCAGCTGCCCATATAGCATTGAAAAGGGATAGAAGTGTATTTAGTGTTTCTGATCATTTCATAGATGATGCGATCACTACCTGGCGCCGAGTTGTTGCAACAATTCAAAGATGCGTGAAGTTCAGCTAAACTGAATGGGCGATTGTACGCTTCATTTCTTCCACATTTGCGTTCAAGGTGTTGTCGCTCTGCGTGTTCTTTGAATCGCAGGAAAGTGCGTGTGTAGTTTGATGCACTCGAGATTTGTTCAAAGTGCTCACCTAGAAAGTCTGCCTGATTTTCCAGGCACCTTGGGTATTTACTAGGGGTAGAGGGTGAGATTGTCGGCCTTTTAGTTTATTTACTCGGTTCCAGACCTTTCTCTCATCAGTGTACGAATTAATGCTGGATATATACTTCTCCCAACTATCCCGACCCCGTGTCTCGACCTCAAGACGAAGTAAACATCTTCTCGGCGCCTACGGTCCGAGACAAAACCGATAGGCTCTCATGCGGCTCAGAAACCACACGCCGGTGCGCGCGGTAGCGCGCCCATAAAAAGTAATGGTGGCCACGCATCCGGTCGGCGTCGCGCGATTCAAACTGTCCGTGTCGAGACCCGAACCGCGCCTATTCCAAGGCTACGGCGCCAGAACACCGGTGGGGAAGTCGGACACGAGACGGGGTTTGTCGCCCTTTAGGGGAGGCCGCCCGTTTAACTAATCGGTGCAACCTCAAGTTGTGAATCTGTTCACACCCACGCGTTTACTGCGCGCGAGGAGCACGCCTGCGGCGGTTCCGAGAAAGCGCACCGCAAAAAGAGGGTTCGAGGCCCCTCGTCACTGTCAAGCGCGACTGCTAATGTGGCGCCGGTGGTCTTCTCTGCTCCCCGAGCTTTGCGGTAGTTGGGAGTCAAACATGCGTGTTTCTTCCACTTGCCCGCAAGATAACACTCTGTGTCAGCCTTCGACACCCATTACTCAAGTGGCGTCGGTGCGCAATGCGCACGTCGAGACGAAAGCCCACTGCCCAGATGGCCCACGCTGCTCTTTTCAATTTGTTTTACTGCTGTTCGTGGCGGTCGGCCTACACCGGCATAGCGCAGAACTCTCCTGAGGCAGCTACCAGCGCCATGGTTTTTATGGTACAGAGCATTTGCTGTAATTTTAAAGAAGTTGCGCATATTGTACCTGTACGTGGAGCCACAGGGATTATGCTGCACAACTCGCTCAGGGAGGTCATTTGTGGTCTAGAGAGGATCGGGTACCGAGTTATTTGTGTGGTAACTGACAACAATAAAGTGAACCGAAAGGCAATGGAATAGTTCGCGTCAGGACCAATCAGCCATTCGTCCTCTTTCGTTTATCCGCATCCATGCGATCCCAAAAGGCCTTTATTTTTTTGTGATTGATCCAGTGCACATTTTAAAATGCGTCCGAAACAACTGGATAAGACAGCGCCACCACAAACAGTGTTTCTATTTCCCTGAATTCGAACAGCGCGCCACATCGGAAAGGCGCATGCTTTCGGGATCTTTTGGTACTATTGTAGATATATATAACATCGAGGTCGGCCAACTACACACTGTCGCTAAAAGCGCTTTTTGCAACAGACATCGAAAAGCAGAATGTCAAGCTTGCTTTGCAGGTACTAAATGAAACCGTCCCTCCGGCTCTTCGAGAAATTGGGAACAAGCACAATCTCTACCATGTAGAAGGCACCGCGATGTTCATCGAGATAATATCAAAATGGTGGAAAGATACGTTCGTCCCAGCCAGCCATGGGACCCCGAATTTGTCGTGCACTTGAGCGGCCGTGTCGGGGGGGACCTCGTCGTCTGCGGCGATTTCAACTCGCACCACACGGCGTGGGGCTGCGCCCGCATCGACGCGAGCGGCCGAAAACTGCTGGACAGTGCACTGCGAGCAGGCCTGCTTGTGGCAGACACGGGCGGGCCGGCCCACCTTCGTGCGCCGAGGTTCTGCGGGGACGGCTATCGACCTCGCGCTGGTGTCGGAGCGTTGCCACTACATCTGGCGACGCAACCCCGACACGCGGGGGTCCGACCACTTTCCCATTTTCCTAGTCCCTCACGCCACCGCCCATGTGCCCATGCGGACCTATAGTGTTGTGAACTGGCCGCGTTTCCGGGAACTGTGTGCTGTGGTGCCAGTCTCGGAGGGCGGCCTCTTCGGGCACATCGCCGAGTGCGCGCGTGCGGCCACGACCCGCTGTGTGGTGCCCGCTGGAACGCCAGTGCCGGACATCAAGCAGCTCAACCTACGAGCTGCGCGACGCAGAGCGCAGCGTGTGGCGATGCGCACCGACAGGCAGGAGCACTGGACTGTGCACAAACAGTTGGACGCGGTATGCCGGCACCATGCGCACCATTGCGTATCCACTGTGCCGCTTCTGTTGCATTATTCAAGTTGCAGCGAAGCACCTTAATTTCCGGCGTGGACAATTCACTGATTTCAACACACTCGAGAACGTCGGCGTCGCACATTGTGCAGTGGCAAGAAATAGCGAGCGCAGGTTGCTAAGGTACAGCGGTGAGCACTGTTAGGGTGAACACGCGAGCGCGTGGCCGACGGCACTGTCAGCGCCCCGTTACGGTCATCACTGGAAACATTGCGCATGCGCATCACGCCTTCCGCGAAATAATTGTTCCACCGCGCGCATGACGTCATGAATGCACTTGTTCGTCGTCTGCTAGCCGCATTTTTGTTTTCTAAGCCCATGCATCCTGCATTTTAAGATTTCTTTAAACAGCTGTGCTTGAACAGAACAAGACAAAAAAACTTGTATATCTATGGGGGCGTGTCTATTCGTTCCTTCAAAGTTGTTGTGCATGCAACGCCGTATATAAAAAACCAAACATCTTTCGCAGCCGTTCATTCTGTCGCCAGATCGTATTCTGGCTAGGGTTCCCGATGATGAACGGCGCTCAATTGTCGATCTTTCCCGAAAGGTTATTCCCAGCGGTATATTGGCGCTTTAGTTAATAGGCCCCTGAAGACTGTGAACAGGATAATTCAAGCCTACAAGTATGAAGGTCGCATTCAGGATGCACCCCGCGCGCCCCGCCTAAAGCTACCACAGACGATGAAGACGCCCTCATAGTTGCAGCTGCTGTTCGTAACCTTTCTTGCCAGCCCCAGCAATACGCGAGGACTTGGATTTGGACGTTTCGGACACCACTGTTCGACGTCGCCTGCGTACTGCGGGCCTTCGCAGTCGCGTCGCAGCGCAGAAGCCACTACTAACGGCGGCAACAAGGACGCACGACGGCAGTTCGCTGAGCTGCACGAAGCATGGACATCAGAAGAGTGGGGTCGCGTCATCTTTTCGGATGAGTCGACAGAAGAGTTCGTTGAACGGCAGTACGACTGTGTCGGCAGGGCGATAGCACATAGCGTTGTCGCGGTCATTCCCACGCCAAGGCGTTGCGTTATCAGTCACCTGCGCTGCTCGTTTTCGGGTTTCCGGACACCCCTCTCGGCCCGACACCCCCGCATCGAGGAAGACCCAACATTCACAAAAAGAAAAAAAAAAGGGGGGGGGGGGTCCTAAAAGTGTACGTCGCCACAGTATTCAATTCCAACTCGCCCAAGAAGCACCACTCGTAACATTATTGCACTTCATTCAAAGTTCTCGTTCTCTGATGCAATGTCAGAAATTACAGCCAGCAGTGTCCTCGTTATTGGCCTCTGAATTGTAGCTGGGTTCCACTTCAGTGTTGCACTTGGGTGGACATGCAATTAGGACAATTTTCCTGAAGCCTGTAGTTATGGTATACAGCATAGGCGCCGACTACGGGGAGGGAGGGGGGGGGCTCTGGGGCTCGAGCCCCCTCCGGAATTTCCCCGGGGGGGAGGCTGAGCGACCCCCCCCCCCCGCCCCTGAAATGTAATTACCGGAGTTCTGTTACCCACATAACTTGAGGATTCTCTTGCGGTGCCTCCACATTTTAACTTTTGTTGTGGCTAAAAGCTTACGGCACCATTGTTTGCGCAGACGTGCACGGCTCACTTTAACATTTTTTTAAAATTTCCCCTGAGAACACCATGCACAGACACAATATATTTATATATATATATATATATATATATATAAAGGACAAAGTTTATTATATTTTTTAAAGAGAAGGAGGTATCTAACTAAATGGATAGGCTATACCTAGAAAATGAATATGTTGATGTATGTTCACCTCACTTCAAATTACTTTGCATGCTTTCTTGACCCTGAAAAAAACCTGCAGACTTCAGTGACCCCTTCGGTAGAGTCTTCTATCAACGGCGTGTGAAAAGCACGTGAGTGATATGTGTCTCAATATTGATTCTCTTTCCAGTAGGCAATGCTAACGACTGCCGACAAAATAAAAGAAAAAAAAGCTCTTCTAATTATTTACAACTTTTACGCGTTAGGGATGAAAACATCGCTTCTTGCATGCAGAGGCCATAAATACGGGGTGTTTCAGCAAACACTTTCAAAAAAATTTTAGAGGTTGCCTGTGGCAGATAGCGCAATTCTAGTTCATGAGCTGGTCTACTCGAAGAGGTGGACATTACTTGCACAAAAAATTGAAATGCATAATCGACTAATTAAAAAAATCACCAATTAGGTTTTTAACATAGTAACTTATGGCCCGTGTTGCAATTTACAAATTCTAGCCGTGGAATTCGCAAGGCGGATGCTCTAGGAACTAATTCTCAGGATGGCACCAGTTTCGAGATAATTCCCGAACATTGTGGAGAAATGCATTGGCGTTCCAGTTAGTTTTGCGCTTACCCGCCGTGGTTGTTTAGTGGCTATGGTGTTGGACTGCTAAGCATGAGGTGGCGGGATCAAATCACGGCCACGGCGGCTGCATTTCGATGGGGCGAAATGCTAGAACACCCGTATACTTAGATTTAGGTGCACCTTAAAGAACCCCAGGTGGTCTAAATTATTCCAGAGTCCTCCACTACGGCGAGCCTCATAATCAGATCGTGGTTTTGGCACGTAAAATCCCATAATTTGTTCTTTTCATACTTTTGTGCTTTGATGCATAAAACAACGTTTTGTTGAGAAAGTGACTGTGCCGGCATGCTAATGTATTTCTCCGCAAAGTTGGAGAATGAATATCTCGACACTGGTGTTTGCCTGAGAATTAGTTCAAAGTGGACCGCACTCCACGGCTAGAATTTGTAAATTGAAACATGGGCCACAAGGTAATTAGCTAAACACCTAATTGGTTAATTTTGTTAATTAGTCGATTATTCATTTCATTTTTTTGTACAAGTAATGCCCGCCTCTTCGAGTAGACGAGCTCATGCACTAGAATTGTACTATCTGCGACAGGCCACCTTTAAAAATTTTGGAAACTGTTCGCTGAAACACCTTAATTGTATATAGAATTCACTCAGTAACCGAAATGATGCCAAGCTGGATTCACTCAAAATGAGAATAAATAGAAGTCTAGAAGTCGTGCGCAGCAGCGCTTATACTCGGACTCAAAGTACTAAAAAAATAAAAAAAGAGTGCAGTTCGGCCAGGAAGGCGAAGCAGTATTAGTGATAGCGAAGAAGACAATTACACGAAGGAAGATCCTTACCGTGTAAATCCGCGTAAGGATCGCACCCGTGTAAGCTCCGCACCCATAACTTGACAGCCAATATTTAAAAAAAAAATACATCCAACTGAGAAGCAATCGCGTCCCGTGCGTTCATTCTGATCGGGCTCAACAGCGAATTGTCGCGCGTCGCTACTGGATGTCGAGAGGAGGCGATCGCGGAGGTTTACGGCAGATTTC
The DNA here is from genome assembly GCF_013339745.2 of Dermacentor silvarum. Classification (NCBI taxonomy): domain Eukaryota; kingdom Metazoa; phylum Arthropoda; class Arachnida; order Ixodida; family Ixodidae; genus Dermacentor; species Dermacentor silvarum. The sequence goes on along the minus strand of NC_051160.1, from coordinate 143,339,829 downwards.
ATACGCGTAGTTGGAAAAATGAGGTCACATGGCCCGGTCCCATGAAAGGCTCGTCAAAATCGCGACAGAAAAGTGTGGCCCTTACATGAGTTATAGTGGCCAGATAAATTGTAATAAACATTCACCTAAAGTTAAAATAGTAAGCATAGTGGACATATAAGCATGGACCATGTAAACCTGTAAATACCTCACTGGATGACCTCGAACACTCGCTTTTACAAAGCAAGCATTGTGAAGAACGCCGGCAGCGGAGGCAAACGGTTCATACAGCCGCGCGATTCACCGCAACTCTGAAAATTAGATTCATCATCATTATCTGTCTATTTTTATGTCCACTACTGACGGCCTCTGTGAGTGATCTGCGATGACCTCTGTCTCTTAACTCTGCAACACTAGGGGTGCAGAAAAACAGCCCAGCAAGGAAGACAGCAGGCATGAAGTTAGCAGCCATCCCTGGTTGCCCTTTATCATTGCATCCACCAACGATTACCAACAATTAGATATGGCACGCGGGCCCCATAAGCGTCAGCCGCGCACAGTCATTCACAGCTACGGCAGGGCTAGAGGAGAAGACGCGTGCTCTCCGTCCCATTCGCGTTTGATTACGTGACCTACAATTAACTCGAATATTGAGCGCGTGGGAAATAATGCCCATCAAGCCGCCAACCTTTTCGGCTCCCTGTTACGTGCTTTTGCCCGCACCCACAGGGTATGGGCCGCTCATGTATATGGCTTTTGGATTTAATGCGGAACATCACGGCCACGATAACCGCGACAATTTGCCTGAAGTGTCGATTTAATTGCTTTCACCATAAAGCTAGAAACAGAAATTTGTTAGCAGAGGGTGTATATATATATATATATATATATATATATATATATATATATATATATATATATGGTAGGTTTCGGAAAGCTGGTCGGGCCCCAGCCCCCCCCCCCCCCCGGAAAAATGACAACTTTCTGCCTATGGTATACAGGGGCACTCTGGCTCAGGCTTGGTGGACCCATTTGGCTACTTTGTCAAATCAAGCGGGCCTCATGCGCCAAGAGAAGCTGTAGCTGTGCTCAGTGTCTGTCATTCGTAACTCCCAGTGGAGCTGTGGTTGGCAGCAGTATCAAGTGGCTGCAGCATTTTTGTCCTTCCACAGGGAATAACTATAGTAGCACGTGTAAAGGCTGTTGCCTTATTTGTTTTCAGAGTTGCAGCTGTGATGCGTCCTTATACTATCTCTTAATAGAAGGCACTTTCTAAGACGGACAGAGAGAGAGAATAAGCTTTATTGGAACCAACTTTCTGCAAGGGGAGCGGGCACAGACGACCAGCTGGCGCTGGCCTTCCAGGCTGGAGCTGAGCAGCACAGCCTCTAATTGGGATGTGCGAGGCATAGGAGGTATTGTGGGGTTCCGTTGGCATTCCCATACAGTGTGGTACAGATTGGCATAATTCGCACAGAATGGGCATTCTTTGCTGTATTGTTCAGGGTATGAGTGGTGAAGTAGGCTTAGGTGTCTCTGAGCACCAGGTGCCAAATGTTAAATATATGGTCATTAGTGGCAGTTTCATTCTGTCCACATAAGAGACATTGATGGTAGTGTAGTGGGGTCTTGTAAAGGGACTTCGTCCATGTTTATAACATGACCAGGGCAGGCATTAGGATCGCCAATTCATTCTTGAAGTAAAGTTCTCAAGCTTCTACTCAGTTGACTGGCAGCATCTGGCACAAGGTTGTGCAAGCTTGAATTGCTAAGTCGTGCCTCATGAATGTTTAAGACATGAACCATGATGGTCTGCTGACTAAACCCACAGCATCCATATATTTCACCAATGTCCCTTTCAGACACAGCTGCACTGTTGAGTCCCCTGCCTTCAGCCCATTGTGCTGGTCAATTATCATTGACCCATAGTCAATGATAAGCTTCCTTTCTGGCCATTCTGCCTTTTTACCTTGGTCCACGATCTTTGTGCTCTTGGTGGAACTGATATTTTCTCAAGTTATCTGCGAGTCGCAAATCATTCTTTCCCCGACGGTGGAGTGCCATCCTGGTGCACGGTTATCATTCTTGACTACGTGGGCAATAGCAGACAATTTAAACTTGGCGGTATAACCTTTACCGAACCTTTCTTGTCATTTGTTGTGTTCAGCAGCTGATAACAGTAACAGCGGTAGTGTGCCAGTGGCTGAGCCAGTGAAGAGTGAAGAATATGAAAAATGAAATGTGTTTTAAAAAAATATAGCTCCTGTACAAACCTTTCTTTTTTAAAAGCAGTTTCCTCAACTCTTGCTAAATAAATTTTGATTTGAACACCTCTACTTCGGGTGTGTCGGTAGGCCTACACTACCACCAATGCCAGGATTGGTTTAAAATAAGAACAGCACGAGAAATGGCGACAAATGATGAAAGACACTCAGCACTGACTTCCAACCTGTTTCTTGCTCTGTTCTTATTTTAAACATGAACTACCAACATGCCCAAGTCTCTACCCTTCATATTATTACGATATCATCGAAAGATGTTCAAGGGACGAGCCGCCGCGAGAAAGACGATGAAGTGTGTCTGTGCTCTTGGTGCGAGCGAGTGCGGGCCTGGCTGTCTGGCTCCAGTGTAAATAGCCTGTAAATAGCCTCTTTCGTCTGTGTCCTTCCACACGTAACATTCTGGTGGAGGTTAGCGATCCCCGTCCTCGCCACGGAACTCCGAAGTGGTCGGTACATCGAGCTTGTCACCATGCCCCCCGGTGACGAGACCGCCTCTTCAACGGCTTCGGGTCGTCCGACTACTCCTATCGTCACGGTTGCCCAACATCGCGACCCTGGTGTGTTCTCTGGCCTGGAGGGACAGGACGTTGACGACTGGATCAAGCTATATGAACACGCCAGTGCTAATAACAGGTGGGACCCAACGATTATGCTCGCCAATGTCATCTTTTATCTCGGCGGCACCCCACGCGTGTGGCACCGAACACATGACGACGAGATAACAAGTTGGGACACTTTCAAAGAAAAGCTACGGGAACTGTTCGGCGACCCTATTGGGCGCAAGGTTGCCGCGAGAAAGGCTCTTGCTTCTCGTGTTCAGACCTCTACAGAGCCGTACGTTTCGTACATACTCGACGTCTTGGCTCTCTGCCGCAAAGCTGACGATGGTATGTCTGAAGCAGATAAAGTAGCCCATGTGCTAAAAGGCATTGCCGACGACGCTTTCAATTTGCTTGTTTTCGGCAATGTCGCGACTATCGACGCCATCATAAAAGAATGCCGTCGCCTTGAACACGCTAAGAGCCGCCGTATCACACCCCACATCACGCGGCTACCCAACACTGCTGCTACGTCGACATGTGAGGGTCGACCGCGTCAGGCCACTACCTGTGACGACGTGACCCGTATTGTTCGCCGCGAGCTCGAGGCCACCTGTTCCCCAGCTTTTTCCGCGACGCCTCCCGATCCGCCAGCTACCACGATTGCGATGATTCAGGCCGTCGTAAGACAGGAATTTGAGAACATGGGTCTAAACTCCGTGTGTTCCACGTCTCAACCTAGCGTTCCCCAGTTCTCTTGCTGCCCTACTCGCCCTCGGCAATCCTTTTCTGCCACATCTCGCCGCAACCCGTCCGAATGGCGTACCCCTGATGACAGGCCGATCTGCTTCCACTGCTGTCGCATCGGCCACGTCGCTCGTCACTGCCGCAACCGGTGGCAACCTCCTCCTCGGACATACGCCGCCGCTTATTCCCGCACCTTTGGACCTTCTGCTCCCTATGCCACCCGCCATGAACCCTCTGCCGCTGATGCCCCTGCTCCGAACCTTCGCTACAGTCGCTCACCCTCACCTCGACGCCACCAGTCTCGTTCGCCCCAACCCCGTCGCTTTTCTTCGCCGCCTATCGCCTCCCGGATGCCGCCGGAAAACTAGGCACTGCAGCTTCTGGAGGTGAAGCTGCGTGGTCGACCCTGCCCTCAAATCCTCTGCTCACGTTGCCTACGAACGAAAACCTTCTTGACGTTGACGTCGACGGTTATCCTGTCACTGCTCTGATCGATACAGGGGCCCACATTTCAATCATGAGTGCTGCCTTCCGACGACGACTCAGAAAGCTCCTCACCCCAGCGTCGGCACGCGTCGTCCGCGTTGCGGATGGCGGTACTGTCCCTATCGTCGGCATGTGTACGGCACGTGTCAGCATCGCCGGCCGCCACACTCCTGTCCTCTTCACCGTGCTTGCTCATTGCCCCCACGACCTAATTCTCGGACTCGATTTTCTTTCTGCGCATTCTGCCCTTATTGACTGCTCTGCCAGTACCCTTCGCCTTGAGTTGCCGATTCTCGCAGAACCTCCTAATGAACCCCAGTGCCGCTTACGCCCCAGCGACTTTATTCGCCTACCACCAAAGTCAATAGCCTATATTGCACTGTTGTCTTCCCGACCTGTTCCTGATGGCGAGTACCTCGTCACTCCTCTGCCCGAGATTCCTCTACAGTATAACGTCACCGTGCCTCACAGTATTCTTACTATTACTAATAACTCCACTCGCCTGCCGATCTTTAACTTTGGGTTGGCAAAACAAATTCTCCCGCAAGGTATTTGCCTTGCCAACGTTGATTGCCTCGGCGACCATCAAGTGGCAACTTTACCAAATGATGGTTCTTCCGAGCTCGGCATGTCCCTCGCGCCAACGTCTGGCGCCGATCCCAACATAAAGAAAATGGTTGCGGCGGACCTGTCCTCTACACAGGCTGAAGACCTTTGCAAAGTGTTATCGGCCTACCGAGATATTTTCGATTTCGACGATCGCCCTTTGGGCCAGACGCTCGCGGTCAAGCATCGGATTCCTACCGGCGATGCTACGCCTATTCACCGACGACCATATCGCGTTTCTGCGTCGGAACGCCGAGTAATTCAGACTGAAGTGACCAAAATGCTAGATAAAGACATCATTGAGCCTTCTTCGAGTCCCTGGGCGTCCCCTGTGGTGTTGGTTAAGAAGAAGGATGGCACGTGGCGCTTCTGTGTAGACTACCGACATTTGAACAAAATTACTAAGAAGGACGTCTACCCGCTCCCACGTATCGACGACGCCCTTGACTGCCTTCACGGTTCCAGCTATTTCTCTTCTATTGATCTTCGCTCTGGATACTGGCAGATTGCTGTTGACGATATGGACAGAGAAAAAACCGCTTTCATAACACCTGATGGCCTATACCAATTTAAAGTAATGCCGTTTGGGTTATGCAATGCCCCTGCCACCTTTGAGCGTATGATGGACTCCTTGCTCCAAGGTTTCAAATGGTCCACGTGTCTCTGTTACCTCGACGACGTCATCGTCTTCTCGCCAACGTTCGACTCTCACCTTGAGCGTCTAACAGCTATACTTGATGTATTTCGAAAGGCGAAGCTGCAACTCAACTCGTCCAAATGTCGTTTTGGCCGCCGCCAAATTACTGTTCTGGGCCATCTCGTCGACGCTTCCGGAGTGCAGCCTGATCCCGACAAAACTCGCGCCGTCCGAGACTTTCCGGTTCCGAAGACAGCCGCAGACGTTCGCAGTTTTGTTGGGCTATGCTCGTACTTTCGTCGTTTTGTTCAAGATTTCGCGGCAATTGCTAGACCCCTCACTAATCTTCTGAAGAAAGGCGCACAATTTTTATGGGGTACTTCAGAAGCCATCGCCTTCTCTCGTCTCGTCACTCTTCTCACCTCACCACCCATTCTCGCCCACTTCGACCCTGATGCCCCTACAGAATTGCGTACAGATGCCAGTGGTCATGGTGTAGGTGCCGTCTTAGCCCAGTGTCAGCGTGGCCAGGATCGCGTTATTGCTTACGCAAGCCGCCTCCTATCACCATCGGAGCGCAACTATTCCATTACGGAAAGGGAATGCCTTGCTGTTGTTTGGGCAGTTGCGAAGTTCCGTCCTTACCTTTACGGTCTTGGGCAGTTGCGAAGTTCCGTCCTTACTTTACGGTCGTCCTTTCTCCGTAGTCACGGACCATCATGCCCTCTGCTGGCTCTCATCGCTAAAAGATCCTACAGGCCGGCTTGGTCGATGGGCTTTGAGGCTACAAGAATTTTCATATTCCGTGATCTACAAGTCTGGCCGCCTGCACCAAGACGCTGACTGCTTGTCGCGTTACCCTGTTGACGACTCTGACACCTCCAATACTGACAATGCTGCTTGCGTTTTCTCAGTATCCCAGCTCCTTCATTTCGCCGACGAGCAACGTCGTGATGCCTACATCAGAGCACTCATCGACCGTTTGGAACACTCTCCGGCCGATGCTACTCTACGCCTCTTCGTCCTCCGCGACGGTACTCTGTACCGTCGTAACCTTCATCCGGACGGCTCTGAGTTCCTACTTGTAGTACCTAAACACCTCCGCTCAACCGTTCTAGAAGAGCTTCACGACGCGCCAACGGCAGGACACCTCGGCGTATCTCGAACCTATGACCGAGTACGTCGCCGCTTTTTCTGGCCGGGCCTTGCCCGTTCCGTACGGCGTTACGTCGCCGCTTGTGAACTTTGCCAACGACGCAAGACGCCTTCCCAGCTCCCCGCTGGTTACCTGCAGCCGCTCGACATCCCGGCCGAGCCCTTCCATCGTGTTGGCTTAGACCTTCTCGGCCCCTTTCCGGAATCTACATCAGGAAACAAGTGGGTTGCCGTCGCTGTGGACTATGCGACCCGCTACGCCGTAACACGCGCTCTTCCGACCAGTTGCGCTACTGACGTCGCGGACTTCCTCCTCCACGATATCATTTTGATGCATGGTGCTCCGCGTCAAATGCTCACCGACCGTGGCCGTACGTTCTTGTCCAAAGTCATTGACGACATCATGCGTGCCTGCTCAATACAGCATAAAATTACCACCTCCTACCACCCACAAACGAACGGCCTCACTGAGCGTCTGAACCGCACGCTTACAGACATGCTATCGAAGTACGTTTCAACCGACCACCGTGACTGGGACCTGGCTCTACCTTACATTACCTTTGCGTACAACTCTTCCCGTCTCGAAACTGCTGGCTTTTCCCCGTTTTACCTCTTGTATGGCCGAGACCCGACGCTACCACTCGACACTGTGCTTCCGTCCACCACAGCTTCCACTAGTGATTATGCCCGTGATGCAATCGCCCGTGCTGACCATGCTCGCCAACTTGCGCGTGCTCGTCTGCAAGTTTCTCAAGAAAAACAAAAACAACGCTACGACCTCCGTCACCGTGATGTGCATTTTGCGCCCGGCACCCTCGTGTTGCTTTGGTCACCATCGCGTAAAGTTGGCCTTTGTGAAAAACTGCTCCCCTGTTACACCGGCCCATATCGCGTACTCCGCCAAGTGACCGATGTCACCTACGAAATCGTTCTCGCCAAGCCCGCTACGTCCTCCTCTGTGACCACCAGTGATATTGTCCACGTCGCCCGACTCAAACCCTACAACTCTCCAAGCGCATTGGATATTTAACAGCACCGTGACGGTGCTTTTGCCGCCGGGGGGGTAATATTACGATATCATCGAAAGATGTTCAAGGGACGAGCCGCCGCGAGAAAGACGATGAAGTGTGTCTGTGCTCTTGGTGCGAGCGAGTGCGGGCCTGGCTGTCTGGCTCCAGTGTAAATAGCCTGTAAATAGCCTCTTTCGTCTCTGTCCTTCCACACGTAACAATATAGCCAGAATTTGCTTCCTAGTGGAGCAGGAACATGCTCACATTCATCTTCAATTTTTAGAATATTAATATAATGCTACCTTTCGCAACTGTGTAGTGAGCAGATGTGCCATTTGTGCCATCAATTTAGTGACAGAATGTAGTGTGATGTTTCGCTACTGCAAATTGTCACAGCAGTTCTTTTACATTATGTTGCTGAAAGAGCACATTTTGCAAAGGTGTACTTATTTCTAGAACTCAAACTTGAAAGCCGTTCTTGAAGTAGCTTACTGCACCATTGCTGACACTTTCTTGGCATGCTCAGAATCCCTATTCTTTTGCCAATCATGCATAGCATACATGGGCCGAGTGGTAGACTGTGTTGGCGCAACGGAAGAGCTGTGGGTTTCTTTGTGGTAGCAATTCAGATTAACATAGATTGCTATTTTTTTTTCTTTTTTACAGGCGCATGTCATATGGTGCTGCAGCGTCAACTTTTGCCAGCAGTTGACCTTCTGCAAGTGTCAACAGAACGTCTCTTCTGTTTTATCTATATTGCAATAAATAGCTTTTAAACAAGATCTTTATCTTGCATGAGGTGCTATTTATTATTCTTCAAGGACAGACTTCATCTGCTTTGTTCCAATAAAATTAACATCTTGGCAGTTAAAGTTCCGCAGTGAAATCTTTCACTGCCAGGTTGTGATACACTGAAATGACTTGACATGTGTTTTGATGCATTGGTTTAGTAGGAGAGCCATGTCTAAGCAATAATTTTAAATCTCTACCAACTACAAATACGCTGATGTGTGCATTGTGGTCTGCCTCTGCACGTCTTTGTCATAATTGATAGAAAAATCGGTACAAATTGAAGCAATCCTTTGAGTAAAATAATGCAGAGACTTCATGCTGAATTGAACAGCGCTAAGACAGGATGGTTCATGAGGCAATTAAATGCTCACTTCTAAAAAGGTTTTATCGAAAGAAGGTGTGAATATGTTTTCATTTGCTGTGTGTTTTGAAATGGCTGACCAGCACAGGTGCTCAAGCTGCAATAGTTTGTATATATACAGGGTGTTTCAGCGAACACTTTCAAAATTTATTTAAGGTTGCCTGTGGCAGATAGCCCAATTCTAGTTAATGAGCTAGTCTACTCGATGAGGCAGACATTACTTGCACAAAAAATTGAAATCCATAATCGACTAATTAACAAAAATTAACTAATTCAGTTTTTAACTAATTACCCGATGGCCCATATTGCAATTTACAAATTGTAGCCGTAGAGTTTGCAAGGCGGATCCACTTGGAACAAATTCTCGGGATAACACCAGTTTCGAGATATTAATTCCCGAACTTTGCGGAGAAATGTATTGGCGTTCCAGTTAATTTTGTGCTTCAATGCAAAAAGCAACGTTTTGTTAAGAACTTAACTGGAACGCCAATGCATTTCTCCGCAAAGTTGGGGAATTAATATCTCGAAACTGGTGCCATCGCGAGAATTCGTTCCAAGTGGATCCGCCTTGCGAACTCCACGGCTACAATTTGTAAATTGCAATATGGGCCATCAGATAATTAGTTAAAAACCTAATTAGTGAATTTCTGTTAATTATTCGATTATACATTTCAATTTCGTGTGCAAGTAATGTCTGCCTCTTCAGTAGACCAGCTCACGAACTAGAATTGTGCTATCTGCCACAGGCAACCTTTAGGAATTTTTGAAAGTGTTCGCTGAAACACCCTGTATATTCACACCTTGTTTGAATTTTTTTAGTAGTTAGCCTCGTCCATCCTCATCTTCTGCCTGCCAAATCAGTTCGCTGTGGATTACCAACATGCCAATGCTTTAGTTAGTGTCATCCCACTTGTACGCTTGCAAGCATAAAGATGGGCATGTGAAAGCTAACCTCAAAAAGCACATTTTGATGCCCTTTAGCAATGTAATCAAAGCCAGTATTGCAACACCATATTCCAAACATTAAGTAATAATTGTTTGTTCTCTCCACCACACCAACAGCATTTCAATTAATCCCGGCCACGGCGCCCACACTTCGATGAAGGTGAAATGCAAAAACACTCGTGTACCATGCGTTGGGCGCACGGTAAAGAACCCGAGACGTTCCAAATTATTCGGAGTCCCTTACTATAGTGTGGCTCATAATCAAATCGTGGTTTTGGCACCTAAAACCCCAGAATGAAAATTTTCAGACAAGTGGTTGAAATTAACCAGATTCTCTCCACCGCATGTGTTTCCATGTAAAATTCTTGACTGCTCTTGGAAAGAATTGCATACAAGGTAGGTTAATGGCAAACTTCATAAAGGGACAGTAAAAAGAACTATGCCATAAAAGAGACAAACTTTGAGTAAAAAATTATCACCACTGTCTAGAATAATCTATGCAGCTAAGATGTAAACTCTATTAAAACAGTCCTGTTAGCTAGACTTGGGTCAGTTGGCCACTCAAGTGTGTGGAATCTTGTAGGTAGTCCATACTTTTAGGAGTCGCACAAACCTTAAGGGACGACTTGAAAGTCTCACCTGCACCCTGTCCACTCTTTCTCCTGTTGCTTTTTACCAGCATACAACAGGAAACTTGAGTGCATTTCAAAAGCTTAAACTTCCCTGTCTAGTTTCCTGGCCAGACAAAAAGCAATGCAATATTTAACAGTATGCTGGAAATAAGTGAAATATTACCGAGATGGGAGTACTGAGAGCATCACTTAGCACAGCATTATGCAAGCTTTTTATTATTTAGGTGTAGAATAGAATTGGGCTTGGCAGGAAAGACTGATTGCTGTGGCAACAGAAATTTCTGCGATTCTTTGTTTTCAGGCGCTTTTTCGCTGGTACTTCATCTTACCAGTTGTACTTGTGAGGAATTTGTCAGCAGTACAAACGTTTCTTGAGGGGTCACTTGTATGCTAGAGTCGGGATATCCTCTAAAAACAAATGCTGAAGCGTAAGTTTGGTGTTGAAATGTTACCCGTGGCAAGGATGATATGCAGGGTGTCCCAGCTATCACGCAGCACGATTTAAAAAAAGTGCAACGGCGTTACGCGAAGCAAACCAAGTGCGTATTGTTTCCAGTGCAGTGGAGTAGCCGGCAGTAATTTTTTCGTTACTGAGATTTAATTAGTTAATTGTAATTAATTATCTAACTCGAGAAGTAATGTCCTAATGAGAACAATGTCAATGAGAACAATGTAGAGCATGAAAAACTCCCGATACAGCTTTCTGTTGCTCAATACGTGCTACACCAATGTGTTTTTCCGAGCGTGAAAGATACCTGCACGCAAAGCGCCTCCAGCGGCCAGTCGTGCGGCAATTCTGCGTGTGTTCGCGGGCTCCTTTCACACTCGGAAAAAAAAAACATTTATGTAGCACGTATTGAGCAACATAAAGCTGTATCAGGAGTTTTTCATGTTGCTCTACAATTTTCTCATTGACACTTTGATGATTAGGACATTACTTCTCGAGTTAGATAATTACAATTAACTAATTAAATTGCAGTAACAAAAAAAATTACTGGCAGCTACTCCACTGCACTGGAAACAATACGCACTAGGTTTGCCTCGCGCAATGCCATTCCGCTTTTTTTAATAGTGCTACGTGGTAGCTGGGACACCCTCCATAGCATGCTTTAAAAAGTTATTTTCAGAACTCCATCAGCATATAAGCGAAATTTCATTACTTTGAACTTTGTATTTAACCTGAAACAAATTTCATTTGGATTTGTGTGGCATTCTACATTTCTACAGTTGTCATTATGTAGCAAGCGTTAATCACTCTTCACTTTGATTTTTTGATGCTACATACACCTGCTTTAAACTGTGTTTCATGCTATGAAAGGTGCACATAGGCTCAATTTTCAGTATTTCCTGTAATTGCATGGTTCTTCTGGGTAATAGAGGTCCTACTCGAGAACTGTATTTTTCAAATCTTTTATTACAGTTATTGTATTGAGTGTGTGTGTAACACAAAAATGAAAGTTTGCACCAAGTGGTCGTACACACAGACTGGCTGCATTAAAATTGCTGGCTTTACGCCAACCTTCTGAAGAAGACCTCTTCTGAACCTTCTGAAGAAGTCGATGTGCATTCTTGAGCAGCATCTGCAAGAAGTGCAAAATTAATGCAGCTCAAACAAGGCCTCTCGTATAATGGAACATTTTTCAAAATCGGAAAATAACTTTCACCATAGATTAGTTAATTCTAATCAAAACGGAATGGGCATGTAAACAGCATATATTGTCCTGGGACCTGAAGACAGCGCAGGGCCTTCAAGTTAGTTATACTATTACAGCCTGATAGGCCTTGCATATCGGCCAACTGGTATGATTTTAACGCATTTCGAGACCTTGTTTGCGAATGGTCGTATTGACACCAATCATTTCATTTTATTCCTATTTAAGGTTGAACTGACTTCAGCAGAATGCAAACATACAGTTGTGAAGGTATTTTTTCAGAGCCTTACTTACGAACCCACTTGCACTGAGTGAAGCTCCATTGTGCTAGGGCACTCCATTTTCTTCTATGTTAGCAAATAATGCGGTCGGGCATGGTCAGTCTTCCCGGCCTTCGAATTATTGAGTCATTCAGCATCAAGCAGCAGAAAAGTGCTACCATTGTGGCACGTCTCTCTTTACATATGTGGTTTTGAACAAATTGGAGAAATTGTCAGTTATGCAGGTTATGCAAAACATGCGCTGCCTCATTTTAACGACGCGTAAACGGGTGAACGAAAACACCACCTTAAGCATTATATTACTTACGTGACATAAGTCGTGGCCTCCAGGAACACGTACAATACCTCCGCCTTCGACACCCATGTGCATGTGCGATGTGATGACGCTGGCGAAAAGGGCGGACACGGCGACGTTGCTACACAGCGCCGGCTCGCAAACTGCGTTGCCGAGGCGCTAAGCCACGTGAATATTTCGAACATCAGCACCACCGAATTGTTCAGAAATACGGGTCTTACACCAGCAGATTAGAATAAAAACTAGAATAAAGCGCGGTCTGCGTGGCCCAGACACCGTCAGACATTCAACGTGCCCTAAACGATTCGCTCCCTACGCACGTGGGATGCAAGGTCGCTGCGCCCGGTCCTGATGATAAGCGAGCCGCGCGCAGTGGAGACCAGTGCCTCAAAAGTCCCTAAGCGATTACGTCCCTAGGCACCTAGGAGGTTCACGATTGCCATGACAACCTGTGTTAAGCGGAAGTCACATGACCTGCAGTGCCACGCCCCCGCTGTGCCAACTAGCATTTGTAAATACGCTGCCAGGACTGCGGTGCTGTCGAGACGCTGCAACATCTGATGTGCGAGTGCAGTGCTTCGTCGACGGCGCGCGCTACTCTTGCCCGCATTTACCGCGCGCAGAACCTCCCCTGCTTGACGGTGGAGGACGTCTTGCACCCCTCAGGCTGCACATCGAGCCATGGCAAACTCTTCCGCGCACTGTTGAACTTTGCCGACGACGTGGGTTTGGTCGACCGCCTGTAGGCCTCCCGTGTGGGCTCCCGGCGGCTCTTTCGGGGCCGCCCGGGGTGCTCTGTTGGCGTTGGGGTCTGGCGGGTGCCTCTCGGCGGCTACGCCCTTCCTCTGTTTGTTTGTTGTTATTGTTTTTATTATTGTTGTTGTCGTTGGTTTTTTTTTTCTTTTTTTTCCCTTACGACCTGTTCTCATTTCCGACAGTGTGCGACGTGAACCCCACGCGCCTGCGGCGCCTTAGATGATGCTGCTGCTTCCGCTCCTGCGCCTGCGACCTCTTTCCCTTCTCTTTCCTTTCACTCCCCATCCCCCTGTGCAGCGCGGTTGAGGTGTCCTCTATTGAGAGACAGTTATCGCGCTGCTCTTTAACCCAATCTTTCACACTTTCGAACAATAATCTCTCTCCTTGTAGCAGTTTAGAGATCGGATCGTAACCTGAGCAAGACGTGTATTGTGTTGCTCCCCGCGCCGCCTTTGTTCTTCTCCCACTACCGCGCCGGGTGCGTAGCCCTTATCAGGGCTCCTACGGGAGTTGAGCTCTATTCTTCTAACCGAGTTATCCTGTTAGTAGGCGGCTGCATTCATCATGTAGCCCCCCAGCCCAGCGCCATCACCATGGGTGACCTCTCGGACGGCGATTCCGGTTTCGCGCCAAGCGGCACCCCCGGCTGCTCGCAAAACATGGAGGCCCTCCTACAAGCCTCCCGAAGGCTATTCCTCCGAGATGAGGAACCACCCGAGGCCCATCAACCCGCCTCCAAGAACGTCAAGGCCGGGCAGAGGAAGCGCACGACCAAGCGTCTTCCCTCCTCCCGCCTACGTTCAAGCACATCTGGCCCTGTGAAGGCCAAAAAACGCAAAGGCCGCAAGGTCGCTGCCGCCTCCCACGACGCTGCAGACGCACCTGCGAGCCATGATGTCGCCTCCCCCCAAGCCGCCGAGAACCCAACCGGTTCCCCCGTGCATGGCGAGACCAACGCGCCTCGTGAACAAACACACCATGAGGCAACAGTGCACACTCCCTCACCCCCCAGCACTTGGATGCAGTGGTGGACGGCGCGGCCGACGAGAAGAGCCCCGAGACAAGTGAGCCCTCTGCCCCCTCCTCGCCCGCCACCACCACCAGCCCCTCCGAGAGCTCCCCCTCTCACTCGTCTGGCGATAGCTCTCCGAGCAGCCAGGACACTGGAAGCACCACCTCCTCTCCTGCGCGCACTCGTTCCCCCTCCCCAGCGGAACACGAGGCCGCTGACCTCCCCGAGAAGGAGAAACCTGCAGGGCAACAACCCCCGACAGGCCACGTGGTCCCCCAATCCATAGAGAGAGAGGAGCCTACCGAGCAACATCCCTCGCCCAAGTGCTCAAACGACGAGCTACAGACGGCCCTGAGGAGGGGCAAGCGTCGCAGTGCACCAGGAGCAGACGGGGTGACACTCCAGATGCTCCGCAACCTGGCCACCAGTGAGCAACGACGCCTGCTCGACTGCTACAACATCTGGTGGTCAGAACAGGTGCCGGAGGCCTGGCGCACAGCCATCGTGGCCCCCATTCTGAAGGGCAACAAGCCGGCCAACGAGCTGTCCTCCTACCGACCGGTCTCCCTCACCTCCGCTGCCTGCAAGGTGATGGAGGCCATCGCTCTGGCACGGCTTGAATGGGTGGCCCGCGCCTGCGGGTTCCTTGCGGACCAGCAGACAGGCTTCCGCCGCCGAAGGTGCACTGCGGATTCCATCGCACACGTCTCCACCCTGGAAGACACCAGGGCCAGCGGAGACCTCGCCATGCTCCTGCTCATCGACGTAAAGGGGGCGTTCGACGGCCTCCCACATGCGGTCGTCCAACAGGCTCTGGACCTCCTGGGCATTGGCGGCAACCTGCGCCGGTTCCTGTCATCGTTCCTGAACGACCGCACCCTCAGGGTCCGCGTGGGCCATGCCAGGAGCACTCCCCGTCCGGTGGCAGCAGGTGTACCACAAGGGTCAGTGGTGAGCCCGTTTCTCTTCAACCTCGCCCTGGCCCGGTTGCCTGCTGCATTGCCGACGGACCCCCACTACAAGGTGGAGTGCTCCATCTACGCGGATGACATCGCCCTGTGGGTGCGGGGACCGCCGCAGTCAAGCCGCCATGTGCGCCTGGCCCTCCAGAGAGCCCTGGACGCCACAGCCGCCTACCTGGGCAGCATCGGTCTCTCGGTGTCGATGGGGAAGACGGTGGCCCTCCTCGTCCACCCGAGAGCAGCGGCACGGCGCTCAGCTCCCCGGCTGCAGCTGGAAGGCGTGCGCATCCCATGGAGTACGACTGTGTCGTACCTTGGGCTGCGCATCGACCACCGGCTAACGTGTCTACCGGCAGTCGGGGCCATGCAGTCCCAGACCACCAGGGTCCGCAAGGCCGTGTCGCAGCTCCTTGCCCGCGGAGAGGGCTGCTCGGTCAAGTGGGCCCTGCTGCTCTGTTAGGCGGCGGCCAAATCACGCCTGCGGTACGCCCTCCCGCTGGTATCGCTGCCGCCCCGCCGCCTCCAAAAGCTGGAGCTGCAGCACCGGGCAGCCATCCGACTCTGCCTGGGCGTCCCTCGGAGCTGCCAGATCGCCGCCACCCTTGCAGAGGCTGGAGCATGGCCCCTGTCGCTCCTCTTCCTGCAGCAGGGGCTAAGGCACATCGACAGCCTCCACCATGCTCCTGATGGCAGAGGTCTGCTGCGTCGCCTCCAGTCCCGGCCATCCTCAAGGATGGGTCAGCTGTGCCGCCTATACGAGGAGGTGATCGGCAACCCTCCGGCGAACGCGGTACAGCTGCCCCCACCGCAGAGGCCTCCAGTTCCCATCACCACGGAGCTTCCCGGGATTTCCAAGAGGCGATCGCCCACCTGCGCCCTGCAGCAGACAGCCGCCTGCCTCCTGGATGAGACCCTCGGAGACCACCTCCTGGTGTTCGTTGACGGCTCACCGGACACCAGCTCTGCCACGGCGGCCTGCACGGCACCTGTCCTGCAGAAGAGCAGGCAGTGTCGTCTGCCCAGACACGCCAGCTCAACTGCAGCGGAGGTGGCAGGCCTCCACCTGGCCGTCGACCTACTCTCCGAGGAACTCCCTGAGGTACCAGCGGCCATCCTCTGCGACTCCAAGGCAGCCCTCCTCGGCCTGCAGAGGCCAGAAAGCGCCAGTCTCGGAGTCGCGCTGCTGTCCATCCGGCTGACAGCGCTGCAGGACGCAGGCCACCCGGTGTCCCTGCACTGGATCCCCGCCCACGTAGGGATCCCGGGCAACGAGGCAGCCGACACCCTGGCGAAGGACGCCCACCACACCACTGTGCCCCTCAGTCGGGCCCTGACGGAGGGCGACTTCACAGGACTGAGGCTGCGGCAACACCTGGTGACCCACCACCCAGACAAACGGGTGGCACTGGGACGCCCTCCACGTCCACTCCCCCAGCGAGGCCTGGCTCGCAGGGAGACCTCGCTCCTTCTCCGGCTCCGCATCGGCTGCAGCTGGACGGCAGCACGCAGCCACCGACTGGGACGAGCGACGTCCCCGGCCTGCAGTTCCTGCGGGGAGCCGGAGACCATTGAACATCTCCTGCTGGCCTGCCCGGCGTACCTCCAGCAGCGGCGCCCACTCCTGCAGGAGTTCCGCCGCCTGGGCCTCCCCTCTGGCAAGGAGGAAGATCTCCTCTTCCCCGGCCGACACCACCTTTCTGCACTTCGAGGCGTCGTGGAGTTCCTTGACTCGTCAGGGCTCTCCGCACGCCTCTAAGAACATTTCTGCAAGCGGGAAGGCCTCACGGCCTCCCATCCCATCCCGGGCCTGACAGGCTCGGAACCACTCCCCCGCAGACTCTGCAGCACTCTACGGCCTACCACCACGGCCGATACGTGCCGCCAATGCCTGCCGGTTTGCTACGCCTGGCCATGGTGACTCCACTCTATCCCTTCTTTCGCTCCCACTTACCCCTCCCCGTTGGCGCTGAGCCGTGCTCCCTCAAGGGCTGCAGAAGATAGCGTCAACCTTTCCCTTTCCTCAAGAACCACTTACTAGTGCTCAAACGGAGAGAATCCTGACCGCCAACCCCCTCCGGGAGAGCTCTCTGTCCTCCCGTTGAGAGAGGTCGCTTCTCCTGCTCGCCCACCTTCACCTGCCTGCCTTCTCCCACGACCGCGCTCTTGAGCGTAGCCCTTTTTAGGGCTCCCAAGGGAGCAGGCATGGATGGGTGATTCTACATCGTTGCCTGAACTCGCCCCCGAGATGGGCGACGACATCTTGCAGGGCGTAGCCGAGTTACGGCCCGGCACCCCTCAGGCACGCTCACGCGCCCTGAACCTCCTACTGAAGGAGGCGAGCCGCATGTTCCCGTTGCCCCAGGCCAGCCAAGATGGGACACCTAAGCGGCTCTCGCCCGCCTTCCTCAAAGGAGCCGCTCGGAGAACCCGCGGTGCCCGCAGGATCCCGCGGCGGCACCTCACAATGACCGAGCTGCAAAGCCCGGCCGAACGGGACGACACCACCCCATCATCATCGTCCCCATCCAGCAGCCGCACGAGCTCCTCGTCGCCAGCTGACGGCGTCGACTGCGCCGCATCATCGTCGACCAGCAGGCCGTCGTCTTCCTCTACCAGCTTGCCGGCAGCCTCCCCCCTGGACCTCGGAGGCGAAACAGGGGAAGACACCGAGCCGCCGTCTCCTACCGAGGGGGACCCTGGAACTCCTGGGCGACCCCAACCCCGCGACGGCCACACGCCGTCACCTTCCTCTGCCCCACGCGGGGAGGCGGCGGCGGACGGCACTGCGGGACAAGACGCCGCGGATCTCGGACGTCCCCCCACCACCCCGCTCGATGGCGAGCACACGATGGCCGCCGAGTCACTCCCGCGGGCGGCCGGGGTTGAAGGCGCGGGCGGGTGTCATGGCGAACCTGCCCCCGGCAACGAGAGTACAGTGTTCTAGAAGGTTTGTAGTGGCAAGAGCGAAGCGGGCACCCGTGGGAGGCGCTGTGATAGAAAAAGCTGCTCGCCGTGTGTCGCGCTGCTGTCGCTATCCCGAGGAGAAAACTGGACTGACTGGACGCACGCAACACGTGCGAAGGACTGCTTGGCGAGCGGCCGTGGCTTGGCGCAGCTCAACCCGCGAGTGCATGTTTGCGTTGTGGTGATTCTTTTTTTTATCGTATTTTGTGCGTTCGGAGTCGATGAAGCACCCTATATCCTAATGGATAACAAGAAGAGAAAGCCGGACACGCATTGCTTCGCTCCGGGTTGCCGTACAGGCTACCCCGGCCATCGCGTAGAAAACGGACGAAAGATTTCGTTGTTTTCGGTGCCAAAAGAGGAAGACCGCCGGAAGGAGTGGGAGCGCAACCTCAAACGGAAGGACAAACCTCTAGCCGAGACATCTGCGGTGTGCGAAAAACACTTTGCTGAGCATTTTGTTATTCGCGATTACGTGCATGTTATCGGCGGTAACGAAGTGCGAATCCCCCGGGGAAGGCCTGCGCTTGCAGCAGGTGCAGTGCCAACGCTCTTACCCGACCTACCTGCATACCTTTCAAAAGTACTTGTGAAGCCAAGACCAGAGAGAAAGCGTCGCAGTGTTCCCTCGTCTGAATCGGCCAAGAAAGTACAGTTGTCTCGCCACGATGAGCAGGAAGCGAGCTTGGCCGAGGACCAAAATGTCGACCTGAACGCGAGGGCCTTCGAAAACGACGAAGTGAATTCTCTTGTACCAGCTGATCGGCGGGCCCTGGCCGACTCGCTATATGTTCCAAGGCTGTGGACGAAGCTTATTACACCAGATCTGGATGTCCTGGTGTATGCCACGACACGCACAAGAGAGGAGCCTTTTGGTATTTTCCATGAGAAAGTGATGAGCTTCACCTTAGATCAACACAATGACATTGTGGCAAGCTGCTATTTTAATGGCAGAGAGAAGAAGTACGGAAAAATTAGTTCCCTTCTTGATGCAAGAAATATTTTTGAAGTAGTAGACTCTGCATTGCTTTGTGCAGGTGCAATGAGTAGACACTTATGAAGACATTGCTCAGAACCTGACTGACAAGATGAAACGCACGCTTACTCCTGCAAATGATGGTGTGTTCAGCAAGCACTGCCTTGGAGTGGTGACAGCTAAAGGTATGTAAGAGCTTTTCTTTTTAATTAAGATGAGTATTTTCTGTTGTGGCTAACAAAGCCTCTTAATTTGTTCCTAACCTGATGTTCAACCAGCTGAATCACATTCTTCGTAATTAAAGTGAATAATATTCAAGAAAAAATGCTGGACAGGGACTGCTATATAAACACGCTCCAAATAGCTCTACAATTTATTTTTTAGATGTTTGTCTGCTCTATTATCTTGGTTTCTTTTCGGCTGTCTTGCACTTGGTTACATTTTAGTAAATACCTCATTCTGTGTTTTACATTTTACAGGAGGCATCTGCATTCATTGTCACTACCTTCGAAAAGCACTCTTGGCCCGGAAATCCAAGCTGAAAAAAAAAACGTGTCGCACATAATTGGTTCTACAGACTTCGAGTAGCCAATCAGAAGGCAAAGCGAACTGCTTCACGCTTGTGTACACTGGCAGGTCAAATCCGAGCTATGAAAGAAGAAAACTGTAAGCTGAGCAATGAAGCTTTTCTCGGTCGTATTAAAGAACTGCCTCAAAAGCAGCAAGAAGGAGCTCTGCACATGTTCAAGGCCGCAAAGAGGAAAAACATTAGAGGCACGAGATACTCGAAGGAGTGGATTTTGGAATGTCTGATCATGCGTATGAAAGGACCTAAACTGTATGAAGACATGCGTAGGCAGAAAATTCTTGTCTTGCCGAACAAAGTGACTCTGCAGAAATATATGAGGTCTTACAGGACGGGATTTGGCTTCAATGCAAAGGTAATGAGCGTGCTGAAGGAGAAAACGTCTACTATGGATGCCTTCAAAAGGCATGGGGGTCTCATCGTTGATGAGATGAAGCTTTCCGAGAATCTCTCAGTGTCATCGTCAGGCCACATAGAATCTACTTCAAATCTACTATCAAAAGTGATGCTGGAGGCAGTTATCTTAGCAGAGAAAGCCGGGTTATTTGTAGACTTTATCACCTGTGATGGTGCGGCCTGGAACCGTAACATGTGGGCCACGATGGGTATTCATGCGACTGTGTCCAGCACGAAATGTAAAGTTCAGCATCCAGTAGACAACAAGCGGTCACTCCATTTCATTTCTGACTTCCCACATCTTGTTAAATGCATCAGAAATGGGCTGCTCAAGTCAGGCTTCAACACACCAACAGGACCAGTAAGTGCAGAAATTTATTCTGTTAATGTGATGAGCATGTTTTGAAGTGAAATCTTTCAAAGCAAAAGTAAGGTGGTAGTTGTGCAGCATCTAATGAAATATTTTGTTCTTCCATGCAGGTGTCACTTCATCCCGTAAAAGAGGCTCTGAAGATGGATGGCTCAAATGTTACCCTTCAGGCCATGCCTGGCATCACCACATGGCATATTCAGCCCAACAACTTCGAGAAGATGCGGGTGGCCTTTGCCTACCAGCTCTTCAGTGACACTGTGCTAAATGGCCTGCGGCTCTACAGAAATTACATAGAAGCCATCTGTGGGAGTATCCAGCCCGTCTTGACGTTTTCCGGGTAAGTACTGACACGGTGTTAGCAGCACACCTTCATTACATTTTTTTTTTGTTTGTGATTTACCTATTATTTAAAATGAAGCAACCAGCGCCTTTAAACTCTCATTACATGCTTTATACGTTTCAGCATGATGAGGGACCTCATGGAGATAATGTCATCTCGATTTCCGGCCAAGGCTCTGCGTCCGGACTCCGCTGCCGTGGACAAGTTGCTGTCATTTCTAGCTTACCTCGTTGAGTGGGAGGTTCATGCAGCAGGCCGTGGTGGCTTCTTGTCGGCCTCTACAACAGTTGGATTGAGGGTCACCATTGCAAGTGTCTTGTCGCTGCTGGACTACCTGAGTCAGCAACTTGAGTACAAGTTCATCATGACATCAAGGCTGAGCCAGGACCCACTTGAAAACTTTTTCGGCATTGCAAGGCAGGCGTCAGGCTGTAACACACACCCCACTCCACAGCAGTTTTTGATAACAGTTTCTTGTCTGAGTTTTTATAGCCTTGCCAAGTCTGTCACAAACGGTAATGCTGAGCCAGGTATGTTGACTGCTTTGCTTGGGGCTGACGCTGCAGATGGGGATGAGCAGAACAGTTTTTGTTAGACCAGCTCATTGCTAATGGCGATCTTTGTAGTGCTGAACTTGCAGTTAACAAGTTGGAAAAAAGTGCACCAGATCATGTTGCCTGCATATCTGCAAAAAGCGATGAACGCTTAACTTTTTATGTCGCTGGATACGTGGCACGATACGTGGCCAAAACCAGTTGTGATGCATGTAAGAAGGTCCTGCTTGCAGACAAAAAAGAGCTCCAAAACCTTCGTGCTGCTGAATTTACACAGCTGAAGGATAATGGTGGCTTGTTGTACCCGTCGGGATTCCTACTATGGTTCATACAAAACCTGGAAAATCTTTTTACAGGTTGTTTCAGTGCACAAGAACTTCATCATGAAAGCATCATGGATGTAATTTCCCTAATCAAATCCCAACCACGGGACAGTGTCGGATGTGCTGAGCATGCTGAAGTGCTTACGGCTGAGATGGTGGCATTTTTTGTTACCACTCGACTGCACTTTTTTGTAAAATCGCTCAATCGAGCCAGCGTGCAAAAGCGTGAAACAGCGAAGTAGTTAAAGCTCAGCCGTTGTACGTAGACTGCTCTCACCCCCATTTTGGTGTTATGTTTGTAGGAAGACCATGTTTGTTTCTTCAATGTGATGAAGCTACTGTAAGAAGGCTAGTTTTTATACCATTTCTACATTTGCATACAATTAATTTCTGCAGTTGTCTTTACACTGTGTGAGAATTCAGTGCTTATGTAAAATTTGTCTTCGTACATTTGTGTGTTAAATTATTGTTTAAATGTTCATGGTGACTGCCCTTTGATGTATTGTACTAGTGTTCATTATTTGTGCTTCCCATAGACTGATCTCTGTTCGACATTTTTTTATTTATTCACATACATCATTGGCTTCAGGTTTCATAGGAAAAAAAAAACCTTGATATTTAGTTTGGTAAACAAATGGATTTGATGAAGTGTTGTTGAAGTAATAAATTGGGGGACCCTTAAGCTTCGCGTTTAAGAGTTGAACGTGACAGCGATATCTGCACGCACGCTCGACTTCCCAATCGCTGCCCTTCCTTCGCTTCTCGGTGGAAACCTAAACTGTGCTGCAAGGAAAGCCGAAGTGCGAACGCTCTCCGGCTCTTATCTTTATTTTCATCTGCCTCGAATTTTCGCACAAGGCTAATGACGCCGCCGCTGACATCGCAATTTCTGCGAAACGAGCTCTCTAACGCTGTCGCGTTAAAATTGATGATGATGATGATATTTGGTGTTTCGTGGCGCAAGGGCCAAATGTGGCCAAAGAGCGCCAAGACAATGAAAGATATGTTTGCCATGATCAGTGAGCTCCGATGATAGGATGCGATGTGGCTGTAAAGGGGCCTAAGAACAAATCGCGGTATAGAAGCGTAAAACATATACAGAATATAATTATGGCAGTGACGTGTGTGATGACCTGTGAGTGGTGAATAGATGAGAAGTGGTCATGGTACTAAAACTAAACATGTAGAGTAGCACGACGCCTGCCGAAGGCCTTTGTGGCCAAAGACTACGAGGCACGTGCTTTCTTTAATAAAATACCGCAGCAGCGGCCTCTCCAGAGAGGCCGTGCTACAAGTCACCTGGGTATATAACATGAAAGTTCTGTATATCTTTTAAAAAGGCGATGATGGCTTGGTATTTAAAAATAGGTTCATTGCCCAAAAACATACAGGGATGCAATGGTACATTCTGCCGTAATGGTAATGGAAAATGTCTTTTCCTATGAGGCTCCAGTTCAGGGCATTGGAGGAGGACGTGAAGTACACTGAGTGGCTCGCCACATTCATCACAGACAGGGGGATCGCCACCGGACAATAAGTATGCGTGTGTACTGTATGTGTGTCCTATCCTGAGTCTGCAAAGTGTAACCTGTGTGCGGCGTGTCTTTGATTCTGGTGGCCAATGAGCGAGATGAGGCTTGATGGTGTGTAATTTGTTGCCCGTTTCTCTGTCCCACAGACGTTGCCAGTAGGCCCTGACCTTTTTCTTAATAAAGGGTTTTAGGTCCATTACAGCAACGGCTATGGGTGAAGTGGCAGCGTCTGTATGAACTGATGTGGCTAGCTTGTCGGCCAACTCATTCCCTTCGATCTCGCGGTGCCCTGGCACCCAGCAGAGCACAATTTGCTGCTTGGATGCATACGCGGCGCAAATGGTGGAATAAAGAGTTATAATTATGGGGTTTCTGTGCCTACTTGAAGTGGTTAAACATTTCAACACACTCAAAGAGTCAGTGTAAATGACTGCCTTGCGTATGTCTAGCTGTTTGATGTGTTTAACCGCCACCAGGATGGCGTAGGCCTCCGCTGTAAAGATGGTTGTGTTTGGGTGTAGAACTCCCGCAGCAGAAAAGGACGGACTGACCGCCGCGTAAGACACGCCAGCGTGTGACTTTGAAGCGTCAGTAAAATATTCTGGACAAGAGTATGTGTGCTGCAATTCGAGGAAGTGCATACGGATATGTGCGACCGGCGCATGCTTTGTGACCTCAATGAAGGACAGATCACAGTCAATCAGCTGCCACTGCCATGGCGGCAGCTCTACAGGAGGGGGCATGACATCGTGCTCATGGAGCGACACATCCATTTCTTCGGCAAGACTTCTCACTCGCATTGCGTAGGGCTTTCTCACGGAAGAGCGGTTCAGAAAGGTTTGGGCACTGGACAGATCGTTTATAGTTGTGTAGGCAGGGTGCGTATTGTTTGAGTTCACTTTTAGGAAATATACAAAGGATAAGTAAGTTCTCTGTAGATGTAGCGACCATTCATTTGATTCGGCATAAAGGCTTTCTACGGGGCTTGTTCTGAACGCACCCGTAGAGAGGCGGATACCCTGATGGTGGACTGGGTCTAACATTTTCAAGGCGCTCGGCGTCGCGGAGTGATATATAATGGAACCGTAGTCTATACGTGATCGAATGAGGCTCTTATATAGATTCAATAGACATCTTGTGTCACTACCCCACGTAGTGCGAGACAACACTTTCAAGATGCTCATTGTCTTCAGGCACTTGTTTCTTAAATACTTTAGATGTAGGATAAACGTTAACTTCGCGTCCAGAATTAGGCCTAGGAATTTGTGTTCAGTTTTTACAGGTAGACCCTCACCCTGTATCTCGATGTTGGGATCAGGGTGCAGACCTCTCTTTCTGGAGAAGAGGACGCATGTGGACCTTTGTGGGTTAAGCCGAAAACCATTGTCGTCTGCCCACTTAGACAGTTTGTTCAGTCCAAGCTGAACCTGCCGCTCAGATTGCAAGGTTACATGATGTGAAGCCTATCTGTACATCGTCGACATATACTGAATAAAATATGTTGCGTGGGATGTACAGACGCAGAGAGTTTATTTTTATGATAAAAAAGGTGCAACTGAGCACACCACCCTGTGGTAATCCAGTTTCCTGCACATATGGCACTGATAAGGCATTACCCACACGAACACGGAATGTGCGGTTGGACAGATAACTGGAATACGTGGCATTATGCTGAATATCATTGAAAAAGTGTGCGAGGTCTCTTAGTATTCCGAATCGCCACGTGGTGTCATGCTTTTTCCATATCAAGGAAAACAGACAGGAAGAATTGCTTGTGGACAAAAGCCTCGCGAATCTGAGCCTCTAGGCGTATCAGATGGTCAGTGGTGCATCGGCCGTCGCGGAATCCACACTGGTATGGGTCAAGCAGCTTGTTTGATTCTAGGAAATGTATCAGACGGCGGTTTATCATCTTCTCAAAGACTTTGCAGATGCAGCTTGTTAGAGCTATGGGCCGATAACTCGATACGGACGATGGATCCTTGCCCTGCTTCAGGATAGGGATTACTATGGCCTCTTTCCAGGCAGAGGGGATCTCGCCGGAGGTCCATATAGAGTTGTACAGGCAGAGAAGGGTTTTCTTTGTTTCAGAGGACAGGTTTTTCAACATTTCCTAGAGTATGCGGTCAAAGCCTGGGGCAGATTGGTTGCAACAGGTGAGTGATGCTTGCAGCTCTGCGAGGGAGAAAGGTAGGTTATATGGCTCGTTCCCAGTGCTCTTTCGGTCCAGTTTTTGTTTTTCTATTGCTGATTTGTATGTTGTAAATGCTGGAGAATAGTGTGATGAACTGGACACATGTTCAAAATGTGCACCCAGATGGTTCGCTTGGTCCTCCAGGCTGTCTCCCTGCGTGTGTACCAGGGGAGGCGGATGTGTTTGTCGCCCTCTTACTCTATTGACCCTGTTCCAAACCTTGGCCTCATCCGTGTACGAATTGATGCTTGATAAAAATTTTTGCCAGCTGTCTCTTCTGGCTTGTCTGCGCGTTCTCCTACCTTGGGACCTTTGTTTTCATTGAAATTGACGAGGTTTTCAGTAGTAGGAAAATCGCGAAGCTGCCTCCATGCTTTGTTCTGCTGCCTACGTGCGTTCCGGCATTGTTCATTCCACCACGGGACACGGCGTTTGCTAGAAAGTCCAATTGTTTGGGGAATACATTTAAAAGCTGCATCAATTATGAAATTAGTAAAATATTCGACGGCACCGTCAATTCCGAGTGATGAAATGTCAGCCCACGAGAGCGTACTGGTAAGTTTTTGGAATTTCTCCCAGTCCGCTGCATCGACCTTCCACCGGGGAGCGTGTGGTGGAGATTCGTATTGTCTTGGTGTTCTCAGCAGTATGGGGAAATCGTCGCTCCCGTAAGGGTTTTTTATAACTTCCCATTCAAGTTCAGGAAATATAGATGGAGAAGCTATGCTGAGATCCATAGAAGAAAAAGTTTTGTTTGCAAGACAATAATATGTAGGTTCTTTTTTGTTTAGCAGACATGCACCGGATGAGAAAAGAAAGCCTTCAATTAGACGGCCTCGAGCATCGGTGCGAGAGTCGCCCCACAGTCCGCTGTGTGCATTCAGATCCCCAAGAACAAGATAAGGTTCTGGCAATTCGTCTATTAGGGACTGGAATTCATGTTTGTGTAAGCGGTAATGTGGGGGTATGTAAAGCGAGCAAATGGTGACGAGTTTGTTTAAGAGAACAAGTCGAACTGCCACTGCTTCGAGGGGCGTTTGCAGCGGTAAACGTTGACACGCTATGCTTTCCTGAATTATAATGGCAACACCGCCTGAAGATGCAAGCGCATCATCGCGGTCTTTACGAAACGTAACATACTGTCGAAGAAAGTTTGCATGTTCCGATTTTAAGTGAGTTTCCTGTACACACAGCACTTTTGGATTGTGTTCGTGGAGAACTTCTTGCACATCATCGAGGTTCCTAAGAATGCCTCGGACGTTCCACTGTATGATTTGTATATCCATACTGAAAGTAAGATTGGTGCTGTGTGTACAAAAAGGAAGTGTTGCCTTAGATTACAGAACCTTTTCCAGGCCCTGTAACGCGGGATTTGTCCTTTTTGAAGCGGTCGAGGGAGCCTCGCCGCTCCTTAGGCGCTTGATGCGCCGTCGGGATGGGTGTAGTGTCCATTGACTCATGTGAGGCGCTGGACACGCGCTCTTGCGAGCGAGAAATTTCGCGAGAAAGTCTCGCCGCGAAGGACGAGACCTTTGCGCCCACTAACCCGGAGGTTGATGGGGCTGCCTTTGGGCCTGAGCTGCGCCGGCTGTTGCCAGCGGCAGCAGGGGCCGGAGAGGGTGAGGCAGCCTTGACTGCACCCACCGTGGGCGCTGCTGGCGGTCCTGCCGGTTCGCTACGCGTAGCGCAGGCTGCTACCGAGGGCTGTTGTGGTGCCGGCAACCCTAGGGTAACCGGGCCTGTTTGCTGGTTGGGTGGAGTAGACTTCGCTACTTCCACCCTAGGGGCAGGAGCCACAAGCGACAGCTCGCTGCGCGCGGGCTGGGCAGGTGGCAATAGCCGCTGCGACGCTGCCCCTTGACGCGCCGCATCAGCGTAAGTGGTCGTGTGGAATGGTGAGCACCTTTTGCGTGCTTCCTTAAACGATATGTTTTCACGGACTTTGAGAGTGATGATTTCTTTTTCTTTTTTCCAGTTCGGACAAGACCGGGAGTAAGCTGGATGCTCACCATCACAGTTTACACAGTGAGGTGTCGCTTCACAGTTGTCTGAGGAATGGCCTTGGGTTCCACATTTCGCACATGTGAGTCGACCACGGCAGCTCTGCGAGCCGTGGCCAAATCGTTGACATTGGAAACATCGTCTTGGATTAGGTACGTATGGTCTGGCAGCTATCTTTGTGTATCCGGTTTCTATGGTTTGTGGCAGATCGCAAGTGGCAAAGGTCAGAATCAGGTGTTTTGTAGGAATTTCTTTGTTGTCTCGTCTGATGATGATGCGCTGTACGTTGGTTACATTTTGTTCTTTCCAGCCTTCCAATAGTTCGGTTTCGGACAAGTCGATAAGATCTGCATCAGACACTACTCCTCGTGCTGTATTCATAGACCGATGAGGTGAAACGGTAACAGGGATGTCTCCAAATGTCACAAGCTTGTTTATTTTACTGTGTTGCTCTTTATCGCGGATCTCAAGGAGGAGGTCCCCGCTCGCCATTTTGGTGACCTTATAGCCAGGGCCAAGTGCTTCAGTCAGGCCTTTTGCAACTAGGAAAGGGGATAGGGTTCTAGCTGGTTTTTCTGTTTTTTCACTATGTACAACTTGGAAACGAGGAAAAATTTCTTTAGGTTTGAAAAGGCTTAATATTTCATCGGTGCGTCCCCTCTTGTGAGGGTGACGATCAAGTAGACGGGGAAATGCAGGTGTTCCCATGTTATTATCGTTTATTTCGGCGGCAATGGCGGCCACCCACCACGGAGCCCAACTAGGGGACGCTGCAGCACTTAACGTGTAAGGCTGCAGACGCCAGCCGTGCATTGCTGCTATAACCCAATATAAGATACCCAAGAGAGGGCACATACACAAGGTTAACCCAAGCCGCCTGTGAAAATTAGGAAGTGACGGAAGAGAAGAGATGATAGGAGAGTAAAAGAAAGGAGATAGGAAAGCAAAAGGTTGGAGAGGGGGACAGGAAAAGGCGACCACCGGTTTCCCCCGGGTGGGTCAGTCCGGGGGTGCCGTCTACGTGAAGCAGAGGCCAAAGAGGTGTGTTGCCTCCGCCGAGGGGCCGTAAAGGTCCAAACACCCGACATCGGCTCAACCCCCAGGATCCCCTTTTCCCCGGACACGGCTAAGCCGCGCACGGCTACACGCGGGAGGGTCCAACCCTCGTGTGCTCGGGTACGTGGTGGCGTCGCGTTAAAATTGTTTGATTTGTCAAGTGATCACACACTTTGTCGCTATTTGCAACAGCATGTCCTTTCATAAGTACTATTTTCTTCATAAATAAATAAAATGAAGTGCGTGGTTTGTACATGGTTTCTTTTGCTCAAGTTATGGGAAAAAAAAATCGTGAAAATGTTTTCAAGTTTTAAAGTAAACCACAACTGACCGGTAAATTACTCATGTAGTTCACTTTGCTGAAAAGAACAAAATAAAAAGACTTCGGCAGTGCTTCAACTATCACCCCGCAACTATATGGTTTTTACACGCAATGCATCAGGAGAAAAAAGAAAAGTTTGCGGCGTTGTACCGCGCTATACCCGTTTCCCCTCAGCAGCACCTCGCGGTAGCTACTGCAGCGCCACCGGCGGCGGCAGCTTTTTGAACCTCACGAGAAGCTCCTCGCTTTTGCCACTATAAGATGTTCTAGTTCACTGTAACGAGCGCAGCACCCCCCGATCGCCGGCTGCCTCGTCCTCCTCGCGGATCGCCGGGGCGGACGGCGCCGCAGGGCAGCAACAGCGCGGCTTCTCTCCATTCCTGCCACCCATCCCCGAGGTCGCTGAGCCAGAGGAGAGCCGACCCCCGTGCGCCATCGTGACGGGCGCCAGCCCCGCGGCTGCGCCGATTTCTGGCACCACGGCGCATGCGCCGACAAGCCCCTCCCACCTGCGGCCTGTAGCAGACGACGGAGCGCACGGGGGCCCCTCTCCGCTCGCTCCCTCGCAGCGGCTCAGCGCGTCATCTCCCCCGCGCGCTGCAAAACAAAAAAAAAAAAAAAAGAAAGAAAAAGAAGGGGAAAAACAACAACTGCCGCGCGCGCTCGGGCGCTCCTGCTGCGGGTAGGGCGCGTTTGTTCACCGCTGTGCGTTCGCTCCCCGTGAAAGCGTCCGTCCCTCTCGCTCTTTCACTCGCACATACAGCGTCCGGCACGCGGCGACGGAGTCGCGCCTGGAGGTTCCAGGAGACGTAACCGGAGCAAGACGTGCTTTGTGTTGCTCCCCGCGCCGCCTTTGTTCTTCTCCCACGACCGCGCCGTGTGCGTAGCCCTTATCAGGGCTCCTACGGGAGTTGAACTTCAGTTACTTAACTGAGTTATTGTATAGGTAGGCGGCTACATTCACCATGTAGCCCCCCAGCCCAGCCCCATCACCATGGGCGACCAATCGGACGGCGATTCCGGTTTCGCGCCAAGCGGCACCCCCGGCTGCTCGCGAAACATGGAGGCCCTCCTACAAGCCTCCCGAAGGCTATTCCTTCGAGATGAGGGATCACCCGAGGCCCATCAACCCGCCTCCAAGAACGTCAAGGCTGGACAGAGGAAGCGCACAACCAAGCGCCTTCCCTCCCGCCTACGTTCAAGCACATCTGGCCCTGTGAAGGCCAAAAAACGCAAAGGCCGTAAGGTCGCTGCCGCCTCCCACGACGCTGCAGACGCACCTGCGAGCCATGTTGTCGCCTCCCCCCAAGCCGCCGAGAACCCAACCGGTTCCCCCGTGCATGACGAGACCAACACGCCTCGTGAACAAACCCACCATGAGGTAACAGTTCACACTCCCTCACCCCCCCAGCACTTGGATGCAGTGGTGGCCGACGAGAAGAGCCCCCAGACAAGTGAGCTCTCTGCCCCCTCCTCGCCCGCCATCACCACGAGCCCTTCCGAGAGCTCCCCCTCTCACTCGGCTGGCCAGGACGCTGGAAGCAGCCAGGACGCTGGAACCACCACCTCCTCTCCTGCGCGCACTCGTTCCCCCTCCCCGGCGGAACACGAGGCCGCTGACCTCCCCGAGAAGGAGAAACCTGCAGGGCAACAACCCCAGCCAGGCCACGTGGTCCCCCAATGTCCAGAGAGAGAGGAGCCTGCAGAGCAACATCCCTCGCCCAAGTGCTCAAAGGGAGAGAATCCGGACCGGCAACCCCCTCCCCCGGCTGGGAAAGCCCGCGCCAGGGCTTTCCCTGGGGGACGAGAGAGCTCGGCCCTCTCGTCCCCCTCATCGAGGATGCTTTCCCCCCTCTCCCCCCTCCCGGCAAGCCGCCCCTTCCCCTCCACCGCCAGCGTACGGCTAAGGGCCTGTACACGCTCGAGCCGCACATCGCCGCAAGCCGCACCGCCCTCGCGCGGTCCGCTTAAAATGGCCGCTCTGACGTCACAAGAGGCGGTCGTGAACTTTTTTCCACCATGCAGCATGTATGCGGCGACCGCACCAACATGGCGCTGGTTCGAAGCGAAGCGAAGCGCGAGGCCTAGGCGCCGAGGCTGCTGTGACAGTTTGTTTTTCGTGGTTTTTTGGGGATCATTGCAGGAGTTATCGAGCACTCGCAGAGATAGTCGTCGAACGCAGCAATCCGCTGTACCCTGCCCGACCTCTTCAGTGCGTGCGATCGTCAACGGCAACAGACGGAAATGTGTTGTGTTTACGCGAAGTTCGGAAGCAATGAAACCGGCGATTTCGTGTGGGTTGGGCCGTATTTCGCTTGTGCAGTACCAGCAGTACAAACGCGAAGGCCATCACATGCACGCGCATTCTAAGCATGACACATGCATTCAGTGTACCCTGCCTGACCTCTTCAGTGCGTGCGATCGTCAACGGCAACAGACGGAAATGTGTTGTGTTTACGCGAAGTTCGGAAGCAATGAAACCGGCGATTTCGTGTGGGTTGGGCCGTATTTCGCTTGTGCAGTAATCACATGCACGCGCATTCTAAGCATGACACATGCATTCAGTACGCTCCAGAACGAAAATAGTGCGGTCGCCCATCTCAGCGTATGGTGTGCCTAGGTGTTGTGTGTGCGCGCTTCATCGCTGCGAAGCTCATACGTGCATGTGCATTGTGCAGTGCTGGTTTGTGTTTAAGTGACCATATAACCTGTAGCGATTAGCTTTATTGTCGCGTCATCGCAGCCATTCGTAATGTGCTGTTTGTGCCTTGCTTCATGTGAGCTGTTTTGGGGGGCTGCGATGCGCCTTGGTGACCGCGAACACGTACAGAGCGTTTGAGTGCTGGGGTTCTTACTGTACGAGGTGAAGGGTACTGTTATGTATACGTGCAATGTGTCGCAGTGGTGCTAGGCGTATAAGTATTCGTTTTATGCGATATGCATATGCTCTGAAGTGAACCGTGCATACAGAACGGTTTGTACAGAACATTAGACCCAAAATTCAAGGATGCCAAAACCAAAATTCAAGGAGGCGGAAACAAACCGTACTTGTACACATACATTGAAAAATAATGAAACCTCCTTCTCCTTGGCCGAAATTTCTTGTAGCTAAGCAGTTGCTGAGTTGGGCACACACTACAAGCTCTTTAGGGTGCTTTTTATGCATGTGCTCTGAATTAAACAGTGCAGAAGCACTGCTGGTCGTTTGTGCTCTTTGCATCTCAGTATGGGTTTTGTATCAAACCAGCTTTCCTTGCTTTGTACACGTGTTGTTTGTTTCCAGTGTTGTCACTGCACATTTTACTCTTCACGAAGAGGGGAGGCTAGGGAACAGCTTAAAAGTTATATCACTGCTCCACATATTGCAATTATTAATTTTGTGCTAGGTGTCATGTGCTGTAATGTAAACAATCCAAATGTGCCACATGCTATTTTTTGCGGATGTGACGACACTGCAACGCAGCTTCTCTGCCACTGCCCAACCTTTCATGCTGAACGATGTGCTTTGCCAGTTATACTCCATCTCAGTAGTTCCTTGCAGCACTGGGGCAGCGGCAGGGCTCTTAGCCAATAGGAAGGCTGAATTCCCCTCAAGATGTGTTCATCCATGCTGCGTCAGCTGCTCAGCGTCTGCTTGCCATCCTTTTGATACATCAGCCACTGTTGGAGCAGTGACCCAACAATGTTCCTACGTTGTAACTAAAGGCTGCGTTTCCATGAATGCTACTGTTGGGCTTCGCTTCATCGACACGCTATCTGAGCAGTTCAATACAGCCTCCTGAGCCAGCTTTAGTAAAAGTGAACACCCTGATAAATGTTCACATGCACCGCGCCATCTGCTCGGCGTGTATTTGACGTTTGCTCACCGCTGTCATCACGTACCGTACTAGAGCAGAGTAGGAATTAATGATGCAGTGAACAATGACGCCTTCATAGCGTTCTGCATCGTCAATGCATCACCATTGCTACTGCTGTGGTGTCACCTGCTAAATAGAAACCGAACCACTTTTACTGCCTGTGTAGTCCTAGGTCAAAACAAACAGCTGATCTCAATAAGAACAACAAGAAATACCTAATGCTTTGTCCTCAGCATGAGATGAGACTACGCAGTGATGGATTTTACCATTTATTTATTGCTGTCAGCGCGTACAGCTAGTAAAAGGGCAAGTTGAGATTGAAGCGGGTGGTCTGGGCTGCATTGGCGGTGCCATGTTGCTGCGTAATCATGGTTAGGGTGGCTACTGATGTTACCAGTGCTAACTGCCACAGTAATTCGTCGTACAAGACGGGCATGCGAGAAGGGCCTAACATCTGTAAATCTTTTGTGAACGTCACCATGTAGCCTGCACCAAAGGACAACAAAGCTAGGCAACATGAGAGACGTAAGGCGTGGAATTGACGAGGGAACAATGTTTAGCTTCATGCACCTTCGCAACGATCCATCTCCTTACATTAATTATCTGCCATCATGTCAACAAACTCATTGCAGTTCGACTTGTAAATGTAACATGGATGTATTATGTCGTTGTCGTGATCTAAATAAAAAAATGAAAGGTGCATTAGGTGTTTTGCAAAAAAAAAAAGAGAGGAGGTGAACCCTCATTTCTTATATGGGAGTAGGCAAGAAAGGTCCTTTGCGTTGCTGGTTGGGCAAAGAAAGAATGCCTCTGTGCACGAAGAGCAGGTCACATTCTTGTACTACAGATTCTTTGCTTCTATTTCGGCTGCTACTATGCTGTTTTAAAGAATTCTTGTGGTAGAATACTCCTTGGAAGACACTTTACAACTTTTATAGTATAACTAAAATTTTCCACAGGGCCCTGGTGAACGGTCCTCTTAAATTTCTGAGGGGACCATCAAGGGGTTGTACTAATTAGATGAGTTGTTTCTATGTAACCTCACATTGACAAGCTTTGCAAAAATCTCGGCAAGGCTTGTTATATTCTGCTCAAGAGCCGAAATTGTTTTGATACAGAAACCCTTCGAGAAATTTATTTCAGCTTGTTCCACAGCCACCTGTGGTACTGTGTTACATCTCTGGGCCATTCATACATTGAGCCATTTATAAAACTTCAAAAGAGGGCTGTCCACTTTATGACTTCCTCACAATACAATGCTAACACGACACCGCTCTTTCAACACGTACACATTTTACCGTTTACTTCATTACTAAATTTTTAAACTCTTGTAATGGTTAATAGTAGCATCGTTACTGACTACCCACTCTCTGCTACCAACTTTACCAAATCAGGACGCTGTACACGCAGTGCACTAAAACAAAATTTTCTGGTTCCAAAGGCTTGTAATGTGTGTGGTAAACAGAGAATTTGAAGTGTTGGAGTAGTCGAGAGGAACGTTCAGCCCATGTAAGTTAGAAATGCAGCTAATTTTCAGAGATAATTAAGACAGCATTTTCGTGATCTTCTTTTGTATGTTTATTAATACATTCAACGCTTCCTTTTTCTTTTTTCTGGTGCATTTTCCTTGTAAATGTTCAATGATACCATTTGCATTTTGAAGATTCTTTGTATTGTATTCTCTACTTCTAATGTAAAGTGCATATTGTTGCTGAGTTTAAGTACATGTGTCTGTGCTAAATTAATTGCTTTGCATCCTCTACATTTTTTATGGTTTGCAACTGGCCTCGAGCTAGGGATCCCAATGTATTTGTCCATATTATGTTTTACTCTGTATTGAACGCAAGAAATAAAGTTTAATTCAAGGAAACATTTTTCTCACAGGGCCCCCTAGCCTGGAGCTGCAGCCCCCTTAGCCCATAGGTTAATCTGGCCCCAGTAGCAACTAGTATCATGAATGCAAGTTTTGGCTTGCCATCCCTTTTATCAGGTTAACATTGATTTGCACAGCAGAAATCTTAACATTCATTGCATGCAGAAAACAGCCTTACATCAAAGGACGCAAGTAACTTGTGTCCTCAAGAATCTAAACCTTGTTTGGGGTTTTCTGGAATGAAAGCAGTTTAGGTACCTTAGTCTGAAGCTCTATTTTGCTTGACGGCAGCATTTATCATGGATGCGAAGTGGGTGTTGTGACAGAAGCCAGTGTGCACATACAAGAAAAAGTACTGCAATGCCGCTCAAAAGTTTTCTAGGTGTATTGTGCAAAACCACAATTAATGTACGGGAATGACATAACAGTGGTCATAACTTAAAGCAATGGTTCATTACAGATGGGGTACACATGTATGGTCACATAAACATAATGGTGCAAGCTTGACATATAAGTGATAGTCCTTTTTAAGATACAAGTGGCATGGTGACATACCGGGAATCAATGCTTGTTATTTCTTTATTCCAAAAATTATCAGTTGTACAATACTTGTGCCCGATACAATGACGTATCTCTGAATCACAGATGTCACATCCTATCTGCCCTGTGAAATACTTTGCCACATGAAATGGAAATCTCATTGACATAATCAGTTATAGATTTTGCATTAGTTTTATGCTGTTTCTTGCAGTCTTGTCTTTCATGAGTACTTGCATAATATGGAAAAGGGTACCTTGACATTCTAAATGTTATCTATATATGACCACACAACTATTATTTTAATCAGAGGAGGCTCTTGTGTCATTATATTAATTGAACTTCTTTAACAATGAATACGCGACAGGTACTTGCATGTGAACAAGTGTATGTAGCCTCCCAAAGGCAAGCTTGTTTACGAAAGTATCTTTCAATCATATTGGCAAGAAAACTTTCCCATAGGCTTTTTTTTCATGCGAAAGGTGACCACACATTTCTTGATCTAGCAGACTGATCTTTTATGCTACAAGTCTGTGCTGTTTTCCTTGCAACGAGTAGTTTTACATATGTCTACAACACGTAGGTCCATCATCGGCTATTCTTTTTTTTTTTCTATAACTTTGATGTTTTCTTGGGAACAATATATTGCACGTTTTTGAAAGCTAACCATTCAGAGGCCATTCTTTCTTGAAAAGCTTCTTTGCAGCCAGGCTCTAAGTTGTTGATAGACTGTTTATGTCGATTTTTTTACATAACAATTAGTAGTCTTGCATTTAAAACTTATCCTTTGTGCCCA
The DNA here is from genome assembly GCF_013339745.2 of Dermacentor silvarum. NCBI lineage: Eukaryota > Metazoa > Arthropoda > Arachnida > Ixodida > Ixodidae > Dermacentor > Dermacentor silvarum. The sequence continues at coordinate 143,304,020 of NC_051160.1, read as the reverse complement.
ATATTTAGCTCTCTTTTTGCACTAGTTAAGGTGTGGTACCCAATTTTTTTATATGTAAATAAATATTGTTACTACAGGTACGTGTGTTCTCGTATGACTATTGAATATTTGATAAATAATATTTTATTCAATTCGTATTTGAAAACGTTTACATTCGGCCACTTTTACTTCTTGTACAATGCACAAAGAGGCACACAAGCCATAGTGGTGCTTAATGAAGTCTCTTTTTGCTGCATGTAATAGTGGCAAAAAGCAGCTTCTCACAGGGAACTTGATTGTGTTGTCTTGTGTATTGTTCTTCTGCCATATGTATTCTGAATTGATAATTATATCACAGACAGATATATAACCTCTCAATGGAACAGACATTTATTTGATACACATGAACTCGCACCCTGTTCAGCTGGCTTTCAGTTACGCTAATTGTGGCCAGCCTCTATAGATAGTCTGCAATGTGGTATGAGGTTATGTGTGCAGTGCTACTGTTAAGCCAACTATTGTTCTCACAGCAATGTATTAAGTAAGGTTATTGCATAATTATTATTTTAAAAAAAGACAGCATTAGCCCAGGTTTTAAGGGTGAGAAAATGCTTGGTGCACTTCAAGCATACAGACAGCATATAATGTGACTACATACCTTGTGCTAGTTTGTATTTATAAAGTGTTTACAAAATGGGGAAGGTGGCAGTGAGACTCCTTGGGGAAGCAACACTTCAGTTGTACTGATGGTATGGCGTGACCATATAATTTCCTTATTGCTTGGTTAAAAATATGGTGGGTTACAACCTATGAAATGCCACACCAGCAAGGCTGAACATCCATCCTTACTTTTCAGTGGCTTAAATACGCCACTGTGTTGTTGAGCCTGTGTTGTTGAGATTCCGAAATATCGCCTCGTGTGCCACGTTGTCAAATGCCCCCTTCAGGTCTAGCGCGAGAATGGCCCGTGGTGTGCGGCAGGGATGACAATCTCCTTCTTCAATTGCATTAGCACGTCCTGGGTCTCAAGATGTCGTATAAAGCCAAACATGGGGTCTGGCATTTGCTGGGTTTCGTCCAGGTGTTGTTGGAGGCATTTGAGTACTATCCTTTTCATGATTATGCTTATGCATGATGTGAGGGATATCAGCCACAGGTTGTCAATGTGCGGGGACTTGCCCAGTTTGGGGATAAAGCGTACTCCAGCTGTTTTTTATTCTTGTGATAGCTTGCGTGATGTCCAAAAGTCATTGAAGGGTTCTAGAAGCGTCTCTAGGGCCTGACCTCGAAGATTCTGGTCGGGTCCGGGGGCACTGCTTCGCCGGCTTTTTTCATCAATGGAACAACGACATAACACAGAACGAACAAACACGAGTGCTGTGTGACACGGTCATATTCCATCAGTTAATCAATTGTACGCTCACTTTTAACTTGGCAGCTACTAAAAAAAAACGTAAGTAAATCAACAAGCCGTAGTTGAATATTCACTCGCGTGCTCGGCGATGAAGAGACTTGTCGATCTACACAGCTGTATTCCGCGATAATAGATATAACAGTATGTTAATATACAGGGCGTTCATTTTAAAGTGTTACGGAATTTTTAAAAATCGCCTGTGGCAGGTAGCATAATTCTTATCGTTGAGCTGGGTTATTCGATGAGGTGGACATTAGTAGCACAAAAAATCGAAACACATTCAAGTAACAAAAAGCTTGCAAGACGCATCCACTTGAAATGCATTTCCAGGATGACGCCAGCTTTGAGATATTATTTTCCAAAGTGTGGGACGAAATACATAGGCGTTCCAGTTACTTTAGTGCGTCAATGTATAAAACAGCATTTTGGTAAAAAAGTAAGTGGAACAACAGTGCATTTTTAGGGCGAGTTTGATGGCACATATCTCCAAACTGGCGTCATTCTGGAAATTCATCCCAAGTGAATACGCCTGCCAAGCTCACCGGCTCCAATTCGTAAATCACAATATGTGCTGTACAATAATTAACTAAGAAGTTGATTAGTCATTTTTAATTAGTTCAATATGGAATTTCTCGTGTTACTAATGTCCGCCTCATCGAATAACCCAGCTCAACGATAAGAATTATGCTACCTGCCACAGAGGATTTCTAAAAAAAATTTAAAACTTATAAATGAACACCCTGTATAACGCTGCGGCGCTTCAGCGTGCTACGCTGTTGCTGCGACAAATACCTTGTTCATTGGCTTAAAAACGCACGCGCGGTCTTGCAAGCTTTCGCTAGCACATCTACAAAAAATGCGCCGTCACGCCGCACACAACCGAGTACATAGCGATGTATGTTGTTACAACAGTATGCGGTAGCAATGATTTTAAAAAAAGAAAGGAAAACGAAAAAGAAAAGAAAAAATGCGCAGGTGAGATCACTGCATAGTGTTCGAGAGGTGGCTCAGCGCGCCAACGCAACACATGCAGTCAACAGAGTATGACAGTGCAAGAGTTTTGCGTTTTCCGCCGTGACGCGGAAGCTTGAACCCACGCCGACAAAAATATGCCAGTGTCGTCTGCTGTTGACGATAGTTGCCGACTCAGAACATCTTGCCCCGCCTCTCGTTTGCCAGCTCTTAACATACGTTGCGTCCCCAAATCGGAGTGCGGATGCCGGCACATGCGAACCGCTCGAGCTCACTAATCATAAAATTACCTAATAAGAAAACAAACGTAATAACAAAATCCTGGCTCGGGCCAAATTTTGCTGGTCGCCAGCACACACAAACGCTGCGACCGCGCTGTTGCATGTTGCCAGTCGCTGGTTATCTGTTTTGCCAGCCAGAGGGCGCATGCGTACGGCACCGCTCGCGCCGGTCCCAGCGTGAATCGAATTTTGTGCCCGGTTGCTTCAACCGCCCGCCACCACTGGACCGCCAGCATGCGGTGCGGCTTGCGGCGAAGGGCGGCTCGAGCGTGTACAGGCCTTAAGGGCCTGTACACGCTCGAGCCGCACATCGCCGCAAGCCGCACCGCCCTCGCGCGGTCCGCTTAAAATGGCCGCTCTGACGTCACACGAGGCGGTCGTGAACTTTTTTTCACCATGCAGCATGTATGCGGCGACCGCACAAACATGGCGCTGGTTCGTAGCGAAGCGAAGCGCGAGGCCTAGGCGCCTAGGCTGCTGTGACAGTTTGTTTTTCGTGTTTTTTTTGGGGATCATTGCAAGAGTTATCGAGCACTCGCAGAGATAGTCGTCGAACGCAGCAATCCGCTGTACCCTGCCCGACCTCTTCAGTGCGTGCGATCGTGAACGGCAACAGACGGAAAGTGTTGTGTTTACGCGAAGTTCGGAAGCAATGAAACCGGCGATTTCGTGTGGGTTGGGCCGTATTTCGCTTGTGCAGTACCAGCAGTACAAACGCGAAGGCCATCACATGCACGCGCATTCTAAGCATGACACATGCATTCAGTGTACCCTGCCTGACCTCTTCAGTGCGTGCGATCGTCAACGGCAACAGACGGAAATGTGTTGTGTTTACGCGAAGTTCGGAAGCAATGAAACCGGCGATTTCGTGTGTGTTGGGCCGTATTTCGCTTGTGCAGTAATCACATGCACGCGCATTCTAAGCATGACACATGCATTCAGTAGCTCCAGAACGAAAATAGTGCGGTCGCCCATCTCAGCGTATGGTGTGCCTAGGTGTTGTGTGTGCGCGCTTCATCGCTGCGAAGCTCATACGTGCATGTGCATTGTGCAGTGCTGGTTTGTGTTTAAGAAGTGACCATATAACCTGTAGCGATAGCTTTATTGTCGCGTCATCGCAGCCATTCGTATGTGCTGT